>NW_008239283.1:4300309-4361803 GCF_000691975.1 Corvus brachyrhynchos | reverse complement strand
GGGAAAGAGCAGCCAGGAAATGACTAATGCTGCAGCCAATTTTAATGTGCTGCCCTGGGATATCCTACCAGAAATCTAATACACACATGAGGGCTATGACTCCATCCTCAGCCACCACCACTTGGGAGACACAAGGCTGGACTAACCCTCAGGATTTGGACACTACACTGCATTCAGTTACTCAGTCACAAACCTTTTAAGAGTTCCCAGCACAGCGATGGTTTTCAAAGCCAGTTCCAGTGTGGCCTGCAAACACAATTTAGAGTTGTGTATAACATTTACAGGATGAACTAATACCTCAGGCAGAGAACTATTTGCCATATTTCACTAATACCACACCATTTTCCTGTACCAATCCTAAATTCACTCTACACAGACATTCTCATTTGGAGACAGAGGGAATGCAATGCACTGTAATGTGGGTGAAGGGATTAATGGTCTCTTCTGGAAAGACTGTCTGTGGAGAACAGAATAATTAAGGGCTATGCTGATTGATTCTAGATGTGAGGCAATAAGGGCTGTGATGACTCTGAACTCAGAACTATGAAGACAGCAAAGCTCAGGAAAAAGCTGAACTGGGCATTAGCCAATAACAGTTAAGTTGGGAATCCAAAATCAAGCTTTCAGACCAATTTTTACACCTCATAGAAAAAAAATCTGAGAGAGCAGGGCAGTGAAAGTAAAACAGCAGAAGCCTTACAGAGTGCAATTCCTACTAATTATTGTCTCCAATAATATCTAATCGCACTTTTTAAACACCAATTTGCATTTTACTAGAGTTTGTAAATTACATGGTAAGATTAGAAAGATCTTTACTGATGCCTTTGTTTGCCAAAGCATCCAAGATGTCTTTGTGTCAGTTTAAAGATACTCAGTTGTAGGTAAAAAATAGAACAGCATCCCTTTGCATTAGGTCTAAAAGTTAAACTTTAAATGGTCTACAGTGGTTTCAAACCTGCCAATTGCAATTGAATGTATCCTTCTGGAAACAAAATTGTTGCCTCTATGAAAAATCTTGCCCAGAAAACTTTTTCCACTTGGTGTTTGCTGTAAAAGGGCTGCCCAGTTCAGGCAGAAACAAGCTTTTCTGAGAAGCTGGGAAATTGTAGTTAAATAGCATATAGAGTGGACTAGAAGGGAACTTCCCAATGATGAAAACACGGAGTAAAGACAGTGCAATGTGCTGCTGAGCACCAAGAGCAAAAGGTTTCCCAACATTGTCAAAAGAGGTTGTAGGCAAACCCACCAGACTGAGGTGCTGAATGTGACTCTGCCTATAATACTGATTTAAAACTGATAACAGAGAAATAAAACTAAAAAGAACAGAATAAAACATTACTCACATCATGTATTTTTTCTTCACAGCTGTAGCCAAAGATGAACACCCCAGGAATTCTGCAGATGTCTCCCTTAAATTCCTAACAGAAGATAAATATCTCCTGGGACTGAAATAGAACCAAGCAGATAAATATTTCAGGTTGAAAATGCCCAAAGGAGTTTGCATATCTTCAATACCTCTTTGGAGTCTCTGACCATGGGAGACAGCAGTGAAATTCAGTGTGAAGCAAAGCCACATAACAGAGCCACAATTAAGATGTGCCTTAGTCTCTAAAAATTCTGGCTTCCAAACACAGCAGGTTCTCTGTTTGCTTTGCATAACTGAAGGAGAAAATCCAAACATGATACATCACTTTCCCTTTTGAACTTGCACTTTTAAACATTTCCAACAGCCTTTGCAGGAGGCAATCAAGGAACTAATGAGATCTCTACATATGGCCTTTGGATGTTGTGGCCATTGTGTGCCCCACAAGCCACGGTGCCTGCTGTACATCACTCCTTAATGACATCTGTCCCCTCGCAGGACAACCCACCCAGCAGCACCTACGAGCTGGGGGGCCAATTGTCTCTGTTGTGGCTGGGGACAAAAGGTTGATGTGGGCACTATTGATGTGGCCCCGTGACAGATTGTGCGGCACAGCATGGGCTCCTGGCACCGTCCTCTGCTCCGAGTGTCCTCCTGAAGAGAGTGGGTGGAAGACAGAGTGTTTTTCCATCAGTTATTATCATTTCTAAACTTTGAATGGATAAACTGTGCAAAAAACTTTTGCATTTTGTCAGTGTTCCTGCCCACAGGCCACCCGAAATTGTCCTGGTTGTTTTATAGGCACGGAGCAGGCTGCCTGTTGTGCACAACCTGTACAATGGCCTGTCTGACACCTTGGTTGTTGGCAAGTTGTTTATTTGACCACTTGCCCATGGTTACAAAGCACATCGTCACATTGTGCTACTTTTATAAATGTTTCTAGGCCTGCTTTTTAATAGTGGCCATTCTTTTTCAAAAGTGAGTAGTCCACAGTGCTCTTAGGGGAACAAGAGCTAGCAAAAGTACAGGCCTGCTTCTCTAAATCTCTGACAGTTTGCTTAAGAGATGGATGAATTTAGCAAAGCTGGAAACCATTGTTTCTGAGAAAGGTGACATGAGACAGATGCTAGTCATATTCCCTATTTTTTTCCCTGAGACACACAAATGTGAGACTGAATTTACCTCTTCCATGATATAATATGCAAACTCTTGTTTGTCTTGAAAAAAAAGCTATTTATGTTTTTCCAGGGAAAAATATACAAAGACATGCCTGAATATTGCCACAGGCACCTTTAATGAAGATTTGAAAGACATTTCAAATGGAAACCCTGGCAAACCTTTCCTCCTTCCCAAAACAATCAACTGCCAACAGCAAATATTTCTGCAGGCAAACACTTTTCTGCTCTAGAAAATTCTTCCCTATTAGAAATCTCCTTCCCCAAAGGCCTGGTAAAAAGGGTTTAGAAAGCTCCATGAATATTGTCAAGTGGAGGCTGCACTTTGCCTTAGGGCCAGAAGGGAGCATTAGATCATCTCATCTAACACCTGCATTAAAAAAGAAAAAAACAAAACCCACACCACAATAGAACAACACAAGAAAATCCCCAGAATTTCACCCACTCACTTCTGTATACAGTCAGCAAAATGTGCTTAGTTAGCAAATATCTTCGACAAAGTCATTCCTTTGCCCTTGATCATCAAGAAATAGAGGCTCCATTCAGCAGTTTCAGCAGTTTCCATATTTGTATCTCTATGGAAAAACAACATTATATATCTCAAGAATTACTTCCCAGTAGTGAGCTCCCCTGTTCTGGTACTGCTAAATGTGTTGGTATCTCTCAAATGCCTCCCTGTGCACACAAATTCTGCATCTCATGGGGATATATCTGGACACCAATAGGTGGATGTTATTGTGCAATATTGAACATATTAGCAATTTAGGAGCCAAGCTGTTATAAAGTTTGCAGTTTGCCCATCAGTGATTGCACTGTGCTGAATGTGTAGGGTGGACATATATTCTATGGCTATTGAATATGTTCTGTGGGTATTGAGCCTAAGCCTGAATTTGGAGACAGGTTTTGATTGATGTTGAACTACATTGATTTACGTTCATCTGTAAAGCCAAAGGACTCCAGCTGTTAGAGCTTCTGGGTATGGTTTCTATGTTGCCCCTGCTTATGCAGAAATCTTGTATTTTTATCTCATAAAAATAATTCTTAAACACAAAATCAGACAGAAAACACATTTCACTACATAATTGTTTAAAAGTTATAAAAAAATGTTTTAAATTTCTAATAAATTCATATCTTACGACATCCAGATTAAAAATCACTGGCACTGGCATATAAATTTCAAAGAAAATTTATGTTAATATCTTATGTATTTAACATTGTAGCACATTACTGAAAAGTTTGCTAGAACTTCCCAGTTATAATTCTTTACACGTTCTTTGCCTACCCTTGTTTGCTGGAACTTTTCCCACTTGGGGAAAAAAATCCAGATTGGAGTTTTGTTCTCTGTTTATCAGCATATGATTATTTTGGCTCTGGGTCTGTATAGCTATGTTGGTTTCCTGCAGTATAAAGAAGGAAAGACATTTCTGCCTTTTTGAGCGAAATTGTAATGGTAATACAAAATGACATCCATTGTCCTCATTAAAAAAAAGATGAAAAATAATGAGGAGATAAAAGGAGAAGCAGAAGTTTAACCCGGAATAAATCCAACAAAAATGGAGGAATGAGAGCTTTAGGAATGGTATTGTGCCATAGATTGCAGAGTCAGCACAATTAAAGCTTGTGTTTGGGTGCACATGTGACATTGCACTGAATCATTGTCCAGCCAGGGTCACTGGGAAGAACCTTTTGTGGGATTGGCCTGCACAGGGTCAGATCTGACACTTAATTAACAGCCTTAATAATATGAAAGCTTTGTTTTGTCTATTGTGAATGGTTTTGCCAAGAGAAGAGCTAAAGGATGACAACACCTGAAAAAATCCTCCCAAATTACACTCTTCCCTGAGTGATAGTCTCACTCACAGGTTTATGCTGTTTGTCTTCAATAGCTGTAAGGATTTCAGAACAACCAGTGCCAGTTACTTTTGAATTTGCATCCTTGACCATCCAAAGATAAGGAAGCATTTTGCAAACACTGGCTTTTAATCATTTGGGGAAATCCATTCATCCTCAAACACCACCCATCTGAGGTACATAAGGAAAATTGCTTTCTCCAACACTGATGCACACAGACGTTCTTAAGGAGAAACATAGATGAACTTTTATACCATACAGACTTCTTATCTCTGCATAGCATCATCATAAGCTTTCTCCTGTGTCAAGAACTATGCTAACCATTTGCAATAGGCAGATGTTTTTACTCCGGGAGAAAAAAAAATAAAAAAAAGATTTACTGGTTTGCTATAATTTATGGAAGAAACTTCATCATTATAGAAAAGACTTCATCTTTCATAGCTAGAAAAAAAAAATAGCATCATGCTCTCTTTTCAGATGCCTCCACTGGGAGGCATCCCTCAACACCAGATAACACTGGCAGGCGTAAGATGAACTCTAGTCCCCTCCAGGAGTGGAAGAGGAATAGAAGCTTAGACATAAGGATTTATAAAATTGCTTGAGGAGAGAAACTGCAATTAGAAGACATATGTTTAAAACAAATCTTAGAATTTGTGAAAATCTGCAGAGCTGAGGCACTTACCTAAGGCTAAATATATGCTCAAGTATTTTATTGATTTAGGACCACAATTGGGAGGGAAGAGTTTCTTGTGAGAGTCAGCTCAGGCTCCCAAATGTCTGTCAATGCAGAAATTAGAAAGCAGCTACACATTTGCACATTACATTCATGTTCTGTTCTAAACAACCTGCACTGACTTCAGGCTTACAGCAAATCTTGCTCAAAATCATATGCTAGCAGGAGAAAGAAGTCACTAGTATAAAATTAGGGACTCAACATTAGGAACATATCTGTGAAAACCTACAGGAAGATACTGCTTCCTTATAGTACTAAACAGATCATTTCTGCAGTTCCTACGTTAGAACTCTATAAAGGCAGTTCAGCACTTTGCACACAGCATAGTAATTCCCCACAAACAGCTACAAGATGAACCAGATCAAAAGAACCCATTTACATGCACAGCAGTTGAAATTACAATGGGTATCAAAGCATTTAATAAATTACAGCCCATGATAAACAGACAGAATAGATGGTGAACTGTGTTGTAGGCTCCTGGACACTGCAGCAAATCTCCCACAGTCTCTTCCAGGAAGATAAAACAGCAGATAGGTGGTTAGAGTTAATTCCGTCTACTACAGTAACAGCTACTTATCCAAATTAATGAATAAATTAATGTTAATTTCAGTCCTGTTGCAAACATACACACATGGATCATCAATATTAAATTGTTTACAGCTGCAGAAAGCAATTTATTATCTGATACTGTATACACAGAGAATAATCTCCTCTCCTTAGCTAAATAACTTCCCCTCCGGCTGGAAGTTTGTGGGTTACATGAGGTTATATCTCTTCTGACATCCAGACACATAGAGAAGATTTTGTTATTGTTGGGAACACAAAGAATGATCACTTTTAAAGAGCCTGACACAGGTGGGGAAAGTGGTCTGTTCTGAAGATCAAGTAATTACAAAAAGCCCCTATCCATGAAGAGCTGTATTCAGCTAAACAATTAAGATCATATTGTCTTCCTTCAGTCTTAACTTGCTAATTATCTTATATTGGCCTCTTAGAAATATTATAGTTCAAGTGAAGTGATCAGAGCTCACTGAGTATAGACCAGCTGTGGATTAAAGATGAATTAAAGTTTTTATTTAATTAAAGGTTAATTACAGACTATGCATAAAGAAATCTCCAGACCAGGTGCCTGTCATCCTATCTGAGCATGGCTATTAAAGTCATTTCTACAGCTTTACTTTCAAATCTTTATACATAACATCAATGTTGCAACTCTTCTCCAAATCTTTTCAAAGTGCCAATCCACTGTCTCAGTTTTACTGCTTTTCTCCATATCCAGCTTTGTCAGACACAATTTATTCTTATGAATCAGAAATGGTAGGTTTTGTCAGCTGGTATTTCTCCAGATGTCTCACATCTTTATTAATGTGTCCAGGATATTGCCTGCCAGTAAGATTAGGCACATAAACCTGTAAGTGTTTGTCTCTTGCCCCTCCCAATGGCTCCCATGCTAACATGTCTCACCAGCAAGGTCAGCCAGAGAAGGCACATGGAGAGCTGTTCACGTCACACGCAAGGTATTTTTTCACTCATTCAGTGACCACAGTATTTTCAATTTTATATATTGAAAACATATTTCTACTGGCACAAAGCCTGCTAATCCAATGGTGAAATGGGAATGAAACAGTTATAAATAAAGAAAGGACAGAGGAAGAAGGGAAGATTTTTCCCACACCTATCATTTGAAATCTCATCACTGAAAGAAAATCTCTCTCTGTCTTGCAAATGCTCTTTTGTGTGTGGTGGATTTCAAGTTGCTACTAGTCTTCAGGTTATGCCCTGAAAGGAGCTGGAATAGTAGAAAGAGCAAGATGTGACAAGACAGCTGGCAGGAATCCAGAAGATATCATTTGCACTGTGTAGATTTGAGACAGTTTTAATGTTGGGGATAACCTACTCGGGGTTGAAGTCTTAGGCATTCAAATAGTATTTATGCTAAGCTTTAATGCACATTTCTGTAAGGGTGGTGTCATTGCCATCTTTACAGTTGCCTTAGACCAGGCAACACTGGAACAACAACAGTGTTAACTACACAACAAATGTCAGTCCTTGTGTCCTTTGAACTGAAAGACCTCAAGTACGTTTAGAGACAGCATGAACATAGCAGAAAGTTCAGTATGAATTATCTGCTTATAAAAACATTGCTGGCACTAGACAGCTACATAAAATCTTCATCTTCTTCTGCTGCTATTCCAAATTCAAGCTTGCCTCAATGTCATTAAATTGTTTTCTTTCAAAATCTAAGACTTTATGCCATTTTGGAGTACAAAACAACATGTCTGTGCTTGTGCAGGTGCTTCCCTCCTCTCCTCCTCTGAATGTTTGAAAACTCCAGCCACAGATATCTCCATACAGATGGACTAAATATCCTTGCTATGGCCACACAATTTTGTCTGTTCATTCAGTATGCTATGAGGGAGGTTATTTAGTTTATCCTAAAGGATTTCATCAATATTTTTGAAAACTGTGTTAAATGTAACTTTACACTGATTACCCTTGATCTTCTGTACACAACAGCCCTCAGAAATTCCTTCATTTCTTCCTCTCATTTTCTCAGAAGGGCTGACCATTCCTTGATGACACTCCATCACCTACCACTGGTAGCGTTTACCCCTCACATCCTCCTTAGCTGGTTGCTGCACTAGCTGATCTCTCCATTATCCTTCCTCACATTCACATTCTTCCTCTCATTAACCTCCTCACAAAAGGGCTTGCTGTTTAGATCCTCTTGGGAATTAGCTATCTGCAACTTTCAGGCTTATCACCAGGCTCATCCCCCCCAATAGTCTCAAAATTAAATTAGAAAACCCAGGACTTTCTTTGATTTCCTCTCCTCTCCACAGATATTTCTGTCCACAAGGCTTATTAAGTGCTCTTTCATAGCAGCTGCACAATTCCATAAATCCTGTACCCTGTATGCTTGTTTGCCTGGATGTCATGTATGTCATGTTTTCAAATTTGATTTCCTCTAATGCTGCTATTTCAATCTTCCTTATCCTTACCAGAAAAATAGATGGAGATGTCCCCTCTTTATTTATATAAGCACTAAAAAGCTCATATAAATTCTCACACACAGAAATTTTCTGGTTTGTACTACTTGCTGGACTTCTGAACACAGTCTGTTGTACTTTCAAAGCCCTCTCCCTCAGACAGATCCTAAATAAACATAACCTGTGACCACAGGCAGAAAAGAGGTGCCAAGGCTGACAGCAAAAAAAGCCTCCTGTAATAAACCCTGGAGAAGGATTCCACAGACAACCAACTGCTACCAGTTGAGAGCACCATACAACATAAAAAAATCTACTCCACAGACAGCCTTTGTGCAACCTCCCTTTTTTAACCTCCCTTTCCACTGCATAGAGGGACTGGAACAGCTTTCTGCTCCTCCTCTTAAAATGAGCTTGTGAAGGATCACGATTCAAGGGGAAATCTTGGCATCAGGAAAGCCAAGTGGCCATTAACATCAAAAGGAAACAAAACTTTGCCCAAAGGTTCCCTTGCCCAAAGGAACAAGCACAGTCATCTTGTCAAGTTTCTGCATGCAGAGCTGGATTAACTCCGTAGATTAAGGCACTCTATCATCTTCTGAGTATTTACAATTTATTTCATCTAATACCAAGTATGAATTTTGTAACTAGCTATTGCATATTAGGCTCCTTCATTTTTGTGATTTATGTTGCTCGTCTCTTGGCATCCACCTCATAACATAAATCAAACCATGTATAAAAATCATTGCCAAAAAGAAATAAGATTTATGCACAGCTCACAGTGGTCATGCAGCATCTCTGACTGTAAAAGATGTTCTCTAATCAATTTAAGATGCATCATCTTTCTCATCTCAGAGCTGTAAAAATATACATTATATTGAAAACCTATTCACAGTACTCCTCAAAAGCTGCACTTTAAACACTAAGTCAGTCTCTACAGCCAAAAAACACAGAAATACCACTTTTGTCCTAATTTTTAGCAAAGAATTATTACTAATAGAATTCAGTAGTTTTGAAGCACAAATGAAAGGTAACACTTAATGATAAGTACTTTCATCATCCCTTCTGTGATTCACAGCGTTTTTTTCTATTGTTATTGTTGTCTTTATGTGAATGCGATTACTTTTAGAATTACAGTTGTACATAAAGTCTGTAAAGACAAAACAAGCTGTATCTACCATAGAGGTAAATACAAAAAAATATTAGTGCTGCTGCTCTCTAAAATTTCTCACTGAAGAGTTGTATATGAGTAAATTTACCTTTACTAAGAGTTTTGATGTGTGGAAACATTATTTTGTATGTTTCCAAAACAGGTACTTAAATTTTCTAATTCTTGATAAGCTTTTTTTCTGTGGTTTCTTTTATTTTCTTTTAAAGCTTCTTTAAAAGTGCTCTAAACTCAACTAAAATTACAAGTAAAACCCAGTTTAAAAAAACTTACAACATTTTAAGTTATACTCTTATGATATTTGTGGAAACACAAAAACGGCACATTTTTCATGCTCAGAAACTAGAATGAAGTCATAGATATACAAGATCAACATTTTTCAGCAAAATCATCTTCCTTGTAAAAAAATATATATATCCCCCACTAAAGAAACACAGCTGCAAATATTTTATTCGGACCTGTCGACAGATACAGGGATGGAAACACACTGCACCCATCCTCTAGGTACTTCAGTGCTATTAAAAATGTAATTCAAGAAGCATAAAAGCCCAAGGAAAATGAGCAAGAGAGACCTCTCATTTATCATAATCATTAATTAAAATAAAAATAATTTCATTTACATAGATCTCTAGCTGCTGGATGAAAGACACAGATTCCTTGACAAAATTTCCACCCAAATTATTAAGAGCCTTTTGCCAGGGCCAGGGAATGGATGATACCCTTTCTCCCTGCATAATACTTTTTCAATTTAGTAGACTGCTACTACATATAATTATAGATATCTTGGGGGATTATTTCTGGATCATTTTCAGCTCACAAAGCTTTTCCTATCCTAGGCTGAATAACCAGAGAGCTCTCTCCCTCCTTAGTGGTCTGCCTGAAATGAAACGCAAGGAGTGCAGCACTTTCTCTGTAGACAGAGACCAGGACAAAGCTGCACCCACAGAATCCCAAAGCCCCCCCTGGATAATAACTCCAGCTCCTGAGAGCCCTGAGAGCACGAAGCCCAGGCTGCCTACATGGAAAAGCCATTCCCAGTCCCTGAGCTCGGAGTTAATATTCCTTCACCTACACGAACTGACCTCTCCCTCACTCAGGGGAGTTTCATGGCATGGTTTCCATCTAACCTAGACACCTTTAAAGCCCAGCTGGCCACTTCAGCCCAAATATCCTGCAAGTCTGTGTGTGGATCCCCACATATTTCTTCGTGTGGCTCACTGAAGGTTTGCAGGGTTCAGGACTGAATAGGGATCTCTCTCCAACTGATTTTCAGCTCTCATTCCTAAGCAAATGTCTAGTGACTTTAAAAATAAGACATTCATGTTTTATGGCCCTGACCAAACATTTGATTTTCACAAGGGAAATAATACAGAAATAATGATAAATTGTCCAATAATTCCTCAGAAGGAATCCAGAGAGAGAAGACATTGAAGAATTTAAAACTGAAGACAGGACATGCAATTTAACAGCAGAATGGTTTTGTTTTGGAAGAGTGCATGTGAAATGTTACTGTTGACTGTTCTTTTTAACTGGGTTACTTCTACTGAGAATATTGGCTGGAAGTAACCGTGACAAGTGAAACTCATTCTTTAAAGAGAGCTGTGGCTTTCTGTAGCTCAGTGTGGCATGCCCCTGAAAGCTGGGGTTACAGTCTTGCACTGCAACTGAAGAAGTAAATGTTAGTTTATTTAGCACGTCCCTTAATCACCATGTGAACCTCAGCAGTCTGCTGAGGTCCAAGAATTATCCCAGCTCCTGGAGACGTGGCTAACAAATTACAAAATAGTTGGAAAAGCTTTCTGTGTGTATTTGTACAGCAGCACATGCATAGCTGCTGTACACAAACTTGTGTCCTTGCTGAAAAGAATAGGTAACCCTTACAGCAGTAACATTATGGTCCTTCCTAATCTGAAACTCATACTGCTGAACTCCAGTAGAAATGAGCTCTCTGCTTGGAGACCTGGCTGTGCCTCATGACATTTAAGCACAATGTGAGAAGAATAGTGTTTTAGCCATGTGAAAATCTTGGATTTACTGACATCAATGCCAAACATCCCATTTAACTTCAGAAGGATCAGAATTTTAGCTTAAATCTCACTGAGATGCTGATGCAACACCAAGGTCAACCCTAAAAGAATCAACTAAAAGTAGTTGATTTACAGAATTGAAAACTAATACACACAGTGCCCTCCAGATGAAAGCAGAGTGAATCATACCAAAATATCTCACCCAGACAAGACAGAGGAAAAGCCTCAGAAAAGTTTAGCAATGATCTTTGCAGCACTCTTTTTCATTCCTGTTACTTTGTAATTGCAAACCATATTTTAGTTTATTCACACATAGACAGCTCGAAACACAGTCCAATAACAGCTCTTTTCCACGGTTCTGCATAGTGCTGGGAAAGGAGAACTGATAAAGAAATACTGTAAATGGCTTAACGTAGACAATATGGGTATTCATTTCATTCCATGGTATATGTGCACCCAACACAGCAAACCCAAATAAAACTCAAATAAAAACCTAAAGTGATCAGAGACAAGACTTATTTCAAGACACAGAGTACTGTAAGGTAATGCAGCGTTAGGAGAAAGACTGCTCATCCTTTTCAGTCACTAAAACATAATTCCTTCCATTTTCATCCACCTTAATAGAGGCCACAGAGCAGATGCAGATGACACTTCACAAATGCTCTCCCTTTTTGAACACTGAATGTTCTGAAAAACTATTTTGTTTTAAATCTATTTTTTTTTTGCATCTTTATATAAGGCAAAGGTGCTGAGGCAGTCACATCCCATTGTAGCTGGAGAGAACTGTGAGCACCTTTTGCGAGCCTTTTATCAAAAACTCCCTCTGATCTTTTGTATTTTTACATCAATGCAAATTCTCTAGGAATACTCTAAATTGCTACTCATGCTTAATGTCTTCATGCAATTCAGCACCAGATATACCTCCATTATGCATTCAGAGCCTGGAATTCATTACTAAATGCTATTTACCTTGGAAATAAAGACAGTGGAAAGACCTATTACCTGGTGTGAGCTTTTCTGCAAGGTACTTATCTATGTGCATGTAAGCAAGCAGACATTTCCAGCGTCCCTTATCTGTAGCACTGACACTGCACAGCCTATTTAGGCTTCTGCAGGGGGAGGGTGATGCCTCTGTGACAGGTTTCATGTGCATGTTCTAAGAGTAAACACTGCAGTGATGTCAGGATGACAGGCAGAAGGAGCTATTACTGACTCCTTTTGTCTTGGGCTGCAGACACAGCACTCTTAGCAACAATCCTAACATTTCACATTTACAGTTTAAAGTGGTGAATCAGTCATTCATTAACATACCGTACTTTTTTATTATAAATTACATCTATAAAAGACTGCCAGAAATAACTTTTAAATGATAGATGCCCTTGTTGGTTTTTCAGGTCCATTGTATGATGTTTTGGTGCATTTCTGACTGGCAGGGCTCTGTGCAGGGGATTTAGGAAGATAGGATAGACTGTAAATGGTCTGAGAAATATGGGACAACTTCATTGTGGACAAACTTGTATTCATCCATTGAGTGTAATACAGTGAGTGACAGCTTATACAGAACTTGGCAGGCTTCACAAACAGGGAAATAAAAGAAAACTTTTAGCCTGTGATGAGCTTTATGACAGGGCAGTAAAATCCTAATTGAGACACACTGAACCATACAAAGGAGTTTGTATAATTCAATAGAGGTTTAAATGAATAGACATAGTCATAAGAACATGAAAGAAACTTTCTTTAATGATAGATGCTCTGTTTTTTCAGAGTATTAACTTCTATAATTTTTGCATTTGCTGATTTTCTTACCTATTCTTGTCATTTATATTAGGCATACGCAGATAAATTCTCATATTTGCTGTCATTATTGTAATTATTTTGACAAGCTTTAATTACACTAATCATTTTTAATTCCCCTTTTTATAGGAATACATAACATGGCCTCAAAACTTGTATCATCTTGCCTTAAAAATTGTGTTACCACAAACACCATTCTAAATCTGCTGAAATCCAACAGATGTTTAGTTCATTACCACGTAGGGAGTGTGGGAATAGCTTTTCCATAGTTCTATTTCAATGCATCCTCACCACAGGATTTGGTATGGCAGGATGATTTTTATAGAAATTAAGTCAGCTGCAGCTATAGAACTGGAGATATTCAAGCTGAAATGAATAGACTTCAGCACAGCTCAGGCACTTGTGCAGACAAACCACCTGAAATGGTGACATTGAGATTAAAAGATTCATAAAGGAAATAAAAATAAACACCTGATGGCAGAGATTTATTTTACATCCTCTTTTGCAACATCCTGACAAGGCGTCTGTGAGGACACGAATGATCTGTTGGACTTTAGTCTCTCTCAAAAAGTGACACAGTCTTCGGTCTACATGAAATAATGCTCACATAAAAGGCTGCATGACCCAAAGATACCTCACTGAGCCAGAACCCTTTCTGAAGTCAGTAACAACTCAAGCTCCAGTCCCAAACCCAGCTCAAGTTTTGCCACTTGATATTTTGTCCTCAATGCTACGCCAATGGTAAATGGTAATTTATATCTGCCATGTATCCATCCCCACTTCATCAGCCCTTTTGACCTCCAGCTCTGCCTCCTGCTCTTAATTCAGATTTGTTCTACATGTACTCTACACCAAGATTTTTACTCTCAGCCCAGGTTTGTATCAACCATTCATCTTCAAAGGTACTAGAAAATTCTTTCTGAAATGAATAATGGGGTCCTGGTTGACAAAAATTTGAACATGAGTCAGCAGTGCCCTGGCAGCCAGAAGGGCCAACCATGTCCTGGGGGGTATCAGGCCCAGCCCAGAATCACCAACCAGGCAAGGAAGGGATTGTCCTGCTCTGCTCTGCACTGGTATGGCCTCACCTCAAGTGCTGGGGGCAGTTTTGGGTGCCACAATATAAAAAAAACATTAATCTATTAGAAAGCATCGAAAGGAGGGCCATGAGGATGGTGAAGGGCCTTGAAGGGAAGCTGTGTGAGGAGCAGCTGAGGGCACTTGGTCAGTTTAGCCTGGAGGAGACTGAGGGGAAACTGCATCTCAGTCTTCAATATCCTCACGAGGGGAAGAGGAGAGCCAGACACTGATGTCTTCTCTGTGGTGACTGTGACAGGACCTGTGGGAATGGCCTGAAGTTGTGTCAGGGGAGGTTTAGGTTGGATATCAGGAAAAGGTTCCTCACCCAGAGGGTGATTGGGCACTGGAACAGGGAAGTGGTCAGAGCACCAAGCCTGAGAGAGCAAAAGGAGCATTTGGACAATGCTCTTGGGCACATGGTGAGATCCTTGGGGATGGTCCTATGCAGTGCCAGGAGTTGGACTTGGCACTCCTCGGAGGTCCCTTCCAGCTCAGCTTATTCTGTGATTCTATTCTGTGAAAAGGAAATTCAGTCTAAACTGTTTGTGTTGTCTTCACTTTTTGTTAGACCATGTAGTGGCTGGGTGGGGTACTACTTCAGAAACATGGCTGATACAGTACCTGGCTGCTATTTACTTGAAATTAAAACTGACTACTCTGCCACCACTCTCTGGTCAGAAAACATGAGACACAGATGTCGATCTTCCTGAGACCTGGTACAGACTGAACTAATGCATGTCATTTTCTAGTTGGCAACATTTACCACAGTTCCTTTCTGTCAATTAGTCCTTAAAGTTAGGAGTTCACTTTGCAAGCATATAATCCTAACATTTTGTAGGGGTATTGCTTAGCCTCTTTCTTTAGACAGTGATAAATTGCCCTCCAAGATAAAGGATCACAGGAATACAGGCTTTTTTGATTCTTTCATATTAGCTTCAATTTCCCCATTGAAATCTGAGCTTTGAGGATGAGACAAGTCACATCCACTTCAATGTGTTTTGCTCGGTACGATTGTTTTGATGTCTACATGTATATAAACCCACATTTCTGACATATTTTTTAATTTAGTGAGTGACCTTCCTACTTGATTGTCGTGTGGAGTGCATACACATATGCCAGTACTTGGAAGTGGAACATCTTCCTTTTGAAGACTGCATTGAAAACTCCTCAAAATTTAAAATCATTAGCACTTTCTGTCAAGTATATTTGCATAAACCATTGCCATTACCCAGGAGCTGCAACAGGATGAAAAACATGTACGCAGTTGAAAAGACACCATTCTTGATTTGAAAAACTTCTACCTCACAAACACCAGGCTTGGACCTCAAAGCAATTTTATATTTAATTTTGGAGAAAACGTGGAGTGAAAGGGTTAAAAAATCCAGGGTCAGATTCTCACCTTGTCATTTAGCACTGCTTCACTACTTTAAACAAATTTATTCGCTCAATATCAGCTGGTAAGGTAACGCTCAGTATTCAATAATTAAGGTATTACTTCCATTTTAGCATGGCCACATTTTAAAAAAAAAGACAGATTCTGTCTGGGAAAGACAGACTGAAAGGGAAGGAGAGTGTAGAACTGTTTCCATGGCAACTCTTGAGATAACAGTAGCAGCCCACCTAGCCTAAAGGGATAGGTAAGTGAGACTAAAATATGTGTGTAAGAGAAGCACTTTCAAGGTCCTTTTCCAGTTTAAATACATAAATTTGAATTTAGGTACTGCCTGAAAACTGTACATATTATGAATCCTATACGTTCAATATAAACAGTAAAGGAACATCTGTTTTACACTGTACTGAACAATTTAGGTGAGAAAATGCTTTCTGAGAAAAGCCTGGCATCTTTCCATGGAAAAAAATCAAGACTATATCTTCCCTAGGTAAGTTGTACAGGCTTGGTGTCATTTAAAGTCCCACCAAAACCACAGTGAAATGGACCTCCATACTGTACTGCTTTTGTTTCAGCATGTAAGTGGTTGACTTAGAAGGTCTAAACAATTATTTTGTCAACATTAGTGAGAAAATTCTTTCTGGCTTCCAACACCAACATACTTTGCAACAACATAATGAAAAAGTCCTGTGGCTGCAAGAATTTGAACAGCAAAGAGAGGACAGGAGCATGGCTGACAAAACCAGAGCAAGCAAAAAACTTGGAAAATATGGAGAAAAGAAAGGTATTAGTGAAGAGAGTCAGATGGTATTAGAAAGGTATTTAAAAAATAGAGTACTCTTGGGGAAATAAAGCTTGGAATAACATGGATTACACCAAGAAAATCCCATTCCCAATGGGAATGTGGTGAATGTTTCACAGTTAAAGCCAGGAACTGCAGTGGTGAGGTCAGTCCCAGCCACACTTCAGAATGGCCTAGGAAGCAGACTCCGGGCTGCAGAAACTTTAGGCTAGTGTATTCAGACAAACACCAAACACAAATTCCTCAGAAGCATGTTCAAAGTTATCCCGTGAGGAGTTTATTGGTGCTGCAGTAAGGCTTCACCACCTCAACTCTGCCTCTGTCTCTTCTTGGACAGCCATTATAAATCCAATTAGAAACCTCAAATCCTCTGCAAATTTTTGCCACAACTTAAGCAATTCATTTTTTTCTGTGAGGTGAAGAAATAATTTTCACTTATCTCCAATCTCATGTATTCTATACCACCTGCTGTTCTCATTACTCTACTCTCAGCTGTTTCTAAATCTTTCTGGAAGTGTGGTGCCCAGAGCTGAAGGCACGATTCCAGCTGGGGCTTCAAAGGCACAGAGGTGAGCAGCATAATTACATTTGACACTCCTCCTACAACATTCTGGAATGATATTTGCCTTTTAACAACTGCATCACGTAGTTGGCACACAGCTGAGTAGTCAAAGCCTTGTGGTACATATGTATTTAATTTCCAAAAACAGAATGGCACCTTATTTTCACTTTAGTCTGTTCTGATGCCATCCTTCAGGATACTTCATTCCCTGTCTGTTCTTCATTTAGAGTCATAACAAATTTTGTAACTGAGGTGGCTGTTTCATTATCTAAGTTGTTAAAGCAAAATGCTGACCAGAACTCAGTATACAACGGAGCTATCTGGTCTGCCTCAATTTCAGAAGCCTTCCCAGTTCCATACTAAGCCATGGCTTAGGACTCAGCCAGGTGAACAGGTGCCTTTAAAAAAAAGCTGTTTTGTTATGGCAATGACCATTTTGTTATGGCAATAGAGTAGCTTACCTAACTGACCTATTAAAAGTGGCATTTGGGACTGTAAAAAAAATCTTTATCTAAAAAGTACTTAAAACCTCTCAGATATAGCAATGATAGTGCTTCCACCCAGTTGGCAGTTCAGTTATTCTACCACAATTTCATTATTTGTCAAGATAAACTCTGGGTTGTCTTAGCTCAGAATCCACAAGGAATCAACATTTGACTGGCTGCTCTGATATCAGCTGGCCCTTCCACACTTTCTCATTGAAAAGGTAGTGGCTGGGCTGATTTTCCTCTTGTCCCTTGGGATATGACGGATGAAATCTTACAGGTAGACACCAGAAATTACTCCAGTGAACTCCTGAGGTACTCTAGACCAAGCTTAAAGTTCACTCAGCTCTTTAACTAGAAAACACAAAACTTACCCTTTCCTTGTAGTGGCCTTCACGCCTATCCCCTTATTAAAATTAACTTCATAGAGCATCTAATCATAATTAACTGTTTGGTGAAGACCAAAACAAAGAAGGCATTGACTGCCCCAGTCCTGTCTGCTTCACCCTTCATTTCCTCTCTTCCTTTGATTTCTTTTCTTTTTTTCTTATTCCCAATATATTCATAGAACCCCCAGCTATCTTTTACACACTTTGCAAGCAAAACATCCAGAACTTTTCTCACTAAATGAGACCAACATGACTGAGACTTAGGCAAGTGGGTAATTCTCATTTTAAGCCATAAAACCTATTTTCAGACATATCCCAAATGCTCACTCTTGTGCTACTGGTAAATATCAGCTGTGGGTCAATTAGACTGGAGTAGATTCCTGAAGAGCAGTTCATCAGCTACCAAATAGAATTCCACTCACACAGAATCCACTGCAGTAAGCTCAAAGGAGACTTTTGCACTGCATAAAGTGTTGCTCTAACGTGCACCTTGTTGTCAAAATGTCAAAGCTCAGACTTAACCATTCCTGTCCTCACACTTCAAAATGCACCATTTTCTCTAGAGTCAATGTGATGAGTAATTTTTACCACTTTAGGGAAAGTAAAAATATTTCAGCTTCCATTTCAGAGTCAGACTTTTAAAGTTTTCACCTTCTAGGAGCCTTGTGAACTTGTTTCAATTTTCTCCAATATTCAACTACTACCACTTGGCTTCTCGCCTTCACCCTGTTCCTTCTTCATAAATTGTCAAGTAACTGCCTAAAGAGATTTTAAAAATCATGAATTCTCAGCAAACATTTCAATTATTTATCATTAGCAGGTATCTGGAAATTAACCTACATATGTCTATCCAAGAGTTAAAGAGAAATAACATTTTATTGCTGGGGAAAGGCTGGCAGTACTAAAGATGGAGGTGTCAGGGGGAAAAAAAAGAAAATAAAAGAAAAAAATCTGCTCACTCCTTCCTTTCTTTGCTTACTTCCTTCCCTTTCTCCTGTGGTGACTTCAGTATGATTTGCTAGCAGCCCATCTTCTTCAACCCCCTGCAGGTTCATTATCCTTTCGAACCCAGCCAACAATCTTATCTGCAGCACCTACAGCACCAGGCGTGACAAACACAAATTAGCAGAACACCAATGGCATTTATCAAGTACTTACAACTCCCTCTGTAAACTTCTATAATCGATATTCTACATTCCGTGTCTGTTCAAATTCAGAATCTGAAACAGTAATGTTATTCCTTATAAAAAAGGCTCGTACCAGCAGGTCCTGCAGATGAAGTTAAAAGGCTGTGAATTTGGTCTCATTTGAAATATGAATGTATTCAACTATTACTCCTCTATTCTTCACTCTTGAGGTAGGTTTTAAAAGGGAAAAGAAAAAAAAATCAATGCTATGTAGGAATACATAAATTCATACAGTTTTTGATAGATATTACCATAATAATATATGCTTAGAATTTCTCTAGCAATTAAGCATTGTGCAGTAAAGAACATCAGCACTGTAGTTTCTTCAGGAGGCTTCACTTGGCTTCAATTTGTGCCTCACTCTCTCCTGACTCTGCCATGTTTAACAAGCAATAATTTCTATACCACAGAAGAATTACATTTGAAAGCTTTAGTAACATTTTAGTAATATGAAGTCTGATTTAGCATTCCAGACCCAGAAAAACTTCAAAACACAAAAAAGTGTGTAGGACATCTTTGCACCAGTAAATAGTGACTGAATGCAAAGGGTTATGAGAATTCTTAGGAGTAAGTCTTGTGCAATGAAATGAAGAGCTGTGTCAGGGTTATGTTCTGACAGTGTAGATACCTGCACTACCTCTGAACCATCTCACACAAGCCTGAGCTGGCATCACAACTACACGATCACGATGCTCTGCCTGTGCTATTTATCGCACCCCAACCATGGTACCCAAGAGCCAACAAAGCAGCAGTATTTCTTCTGGGACCAAGGTGGCAGAAAAACCACGTTGCAACAGGCCAACATACACAGAGCAGTGGCAAAAATGCAGTTTGAATGGGTAAACTGTGCCGCTTTTCAGTTAAGTGACTTAATGGATGCAGCACTTCAAATCTGTTCCCATGGCAATGTAGAAACAGCAGTGGCAATACAGGCAGTTTCCTCTTAGACTCGAAGTACAAGGAGGAGAACAAAAACCTTCTCTCCATTTGAATGAACAAAAGGAGAAGCATTTTTCAGTGCAAACATGTAAAGCCAAAATCTTTCCCATGTCCTGACCATAGTAAAATTCATGAATAAACAGAAAAGGCTTGCCAAAAAGGTCAAAAACTTGGGTTTTGCTTTGTCAGACCAACAGGGGTTAGGACTGATTCACAGAGAGCATCCTGCTCCCATTCCTCCTGACCTAAAAATGAAAGCAGTGTGTTGGAAGAAGAGTCCCAGATGTTCTTTCAAGAGGATGAATAAAGGGAGAGACAGCCCTTAAGGTATCTCCAGCTCTGCTGACTAGTCATCATTTTCCATTGTGTTTGGAAAGAGACATGGCAGTAGAGGAAGCAAAGAGATGTACCACACAAAAAGTGGTCACCCAGAATAACTTCAGACCTGAGGTCAAACAAAACACAGGCAGCTATCACATGGTCTACATCAAAAACCCCAGCAAATTCCTAGACAAACAAAATTCAAACCAATTATCCTTGTTGCCTCTGCTGCCTTAAGGATCTGTAAAGTCCTATCACTCCCAAACAGAAAATAGCTCTTAAGCTGTTGACCTCACTAACCAAGCGGATTTCTTTGGAAAAATATATCCCTTTCACCACATTTTCCTGGTGTCTAGCATCATCTCAGTCTAGTCTGACTTAATCTTTGGAAGAGATTGCTTTTAGGCAGGCCTCCAAATCAGGTATTGAGAAAGCAGCAAGCCTACATTGTTGAGGTGAATGCTATGGACCAGGGTACCCAGCTGCTCAGGCAGGTATCTCATTGCCTATAGCAGCAGCCTGCTATTAGTATTTGCGTTCCAGTTGTACCTAAAAACACCCATCAGCAGCCAGAATTCCAGTCTGCCTCACTTGTACTTACTTGGATCTATAGCTGTCTCACACAGACATAGTGCACGCACTGAAGTTGTACAACAGGCTCTCCTGAAGGACTAAACTTGAAAATAATCCTTTTGCTAACTTTCTAAACTCAAACACTTGAAAAACTAATGCAAAGCCTTGCTAAAGTACTTGCAGCAGTAGTAGCAAGTTTGTAGGAAGATCCCTGAACCACTTCCTATGGAAGAGTGGATCCTGAAATTGATCGGAAGCCTGACCAAAGAACACAGATATTTTATTGCAATTTCCTTAAGGAAATAAAGAATTTCAAAAGGAAGGAGGTGAAGTCTCAGAATTATCATCCTAACTTACAGTGGTCTGTAAACCATTGCTGTCATGCCACATGCTGTGCCTCACCTATTGTCTATCTTCAGAGGCCCAGGTCAAGTTCCCCTGTTTCTCCTGTGGAGTCTAGATAACCTGTTTCCTTTCTTTTCCTGATGGGTTTGTCATTTAGATCTTCATTTAGTCGTTGCTGCAGTCATTATTTCAGATCTAGAGCTGGCAGAAAGTCTGGACCAAGGCATACCCAAGGGTAGAAAACCAAAGTGTGACAAGAGATTTTTGAAAGCAGCAGTAAAAAACATTCCGATTACACTGTCTGTCCATCCTATCAAAAAGTTCTTTGCCTGCCTTCCTTATTTTCTTCTCCCAAGTGTTAGTCATGAAGGAACAAATGCAAAAATATACATCCTTTCAGTGAACACACAGTGCTGTCACTGTGCCCTGAAACCCAGGACACTTCTTGGGCAGCTGCTTTCCATCTCATACCACCTGACACAAAGTTGAGCACTAAAAAATGAAGGGCTCCAACAGAGGAGATGCAGGTCTCCCACTAACCTGCCTTTTAATTAAATAATAAACAGGATTAAATGGAACTTAATCTAATTCCATGGGAAACTCACACCCACTCCATGGGTGTGCATCACTTGCTAGCAGCCAGCACTCTATGGATGTCCCTTCTTATTAATAAATGCTCCTCCATCCCAGAGGCTGTGTTTGTGTGTCTGTCTTCCTTTCACTCTCAACATGTGGCTTTTCTAATCTCTTGCTTATAAACCCTCAAAAATCCATCATTGGGGTATTCTGAAAGAAATAGTACTGGATGTCTTTGCACATGTAAGATGCAATATATTCAATCATTCACAATACCTGATTGAATTTAACCTGGTGAATGCAACTGGGTATTTTTTGTTAATATTAATGAGACGATTATTTACTTTATAAAGGACACTGAGGCAGCTTCTTTTGCTGACTGCACTGTGCCAGCCCCTACTTCCCAGCCACAAGGAATAGTCCTTATACCCGCTGTGATCCTTAGTAATAAGAATGTGAGATGTTCACTTTTGCAGTGGTTTTCTAACTGCATAAGCTGAGCATGGTTTGGAGACCCACTGATTTGGGTTCACACAGAAGCAGTGATACTCTGTTCTACTCCATCCCTCATGTAACATTATCTGAATCAGGGGAACTTAGCTGGCCCAGATATGATTTATGCTGTACAGACTACAGCAGTAATTTCAGAATAAGAATATCACTGTGACCTTGACGTGCCTTCTGTTCTCTGTTGTTTTTAGCAGTTTTAATGAATACATCTTTCTTGTGCAAAAGGTCAAGATGTGGTCCTTTAGATTACCCACACAGATGATGGCTTCTAAGTTCATTTTAAAATCTCAGCAAATGGCTTTAGGAGTTATTACGAACAATTCAGAGATGGTGCCTGCCTGAAGCCTGATTATGCTCCCAGCCATCATTTTTCAGACATGGAGAAATCTGTTAAACTAAAGCTCCAAGTAGGATGCTTGTATTCTTTTAAATTAATGTTTCATTTCAATTTTGTTTCCTAGTTCCTCCTGTCATCTTCTGAGAAATACATGTGTTGAAATCATTCCTTTGATGAGGCACAGACAAGAAGCTTAGTGTGCTTTGATGTGGAAAAGGAAAATGAGCCCTTTTTGTTTCTATGGAACCAGCTTGCAAATCAAGGAATGATCACAATCACTGTAGTTTATACAGGGCAAGCCCAAATATTTTTCTAACCAATAAAGAGGGCTGGAAGATGCAGCTAACCCAGGGAGTTATGAACAACCAAATAAGGATGAGACCTTCCATAATTATCTAAGCTTCTGTTTTCAGTTTTTTCAAAGCATCATGAAGCAGTGAACTGGAACAGCAAACTGTGTTTTGGCAGGGAACTCTGCAGGACAAAGCCATGTCAGCTAGACACCAAAGAGATTCAGATCTCTAACATTTGACTCCATATATGTGCAGCCTTTGCCTCTCTTAACTGGTCAGCAGCAGGACTGAATCACAGTGGCAAGTCCCTCTTTGGCTGCATTTGTTATTCTCACTTCCCCATGCCCTGCAGAGACAGGAGGAAATGACTGAGGACATCCAGAACACTTTTACTTGACATATCCCAACTGTGCAGAGGGAGCAAACTTTGACTATGG
Source organism: Corvus brachyrhynchos (assembly GCF_000691975.1). Lineage (NCBI taxonomy): Eukaryota > Metazoa > Chordata > Aves > Passeriformes > Corvidae > Corvus > Corvus brachyrhynchos. The sequence continues at coordinate 4,338,479 of NW_008239283.1, read as the reverse complement.
ATAAAACACAGCTCCATAAGCTGTAAATGTACTTTGATGTGTGAACAGAAGAGGTGCAACTGTACAACCACAGTCTCCCCCTATAAATATATGTCCCTTAATGTCATCTCTTAGAAAAATCAGAGGCAAGGCTCAAAATGGCCTCAGAAAAGTCAAGAAAAAAGTATTTTTGATGCCAGTGTGAAAAGGGTCAGTTCTATTCTCTACCCTGCTGATGCAAACTGGAAATGGGAATTTCAGTGTTACCATACATTCATAAATTGTGAAACCATTTTGTCTATCTAGCTAACTTCAGTAGCTGTCAACAGTAAAGGACGTGCTTACTCAAAGACTTTGTACTTTCTGACCCCACTGCATCTAGAAACACTAGCAATTGCATCATACTGCTCGGTCTGGTTTTCATATACAGCATGATGCTCCAAAGTGAAAGTCACATTAAAAATGGATTAGATTAGATGTGCTAAGTGCAGCATGCCTTCAAATCCCATGGACTTCTGTGAAAAGGGGAAGTACAAGCACTTTGCAAGAGATGGCCTGTTGTGATTGCCTGGTCCCCTCTTACCCTTTCAGCACTTTCTCATATGCATTCTGTACCAGTAAAAGGGATAACTTTTACTGTTATTATGAGATAGGGCATATATTACACATATACCATTTATTCCTCACATACTTTGTTTAAAAAATCTCTGCAGTTAGTTTTAGAATTGAAAGTTCCCAGTTCTGCTAAGTTTTGCAGTTCCTTTGACTGATTGCACATGGCTGCTACTTCACTTTATGCTACTTGGGAGTTTTTGATGCTTTTTTGAGCAAGTTCCTTCTACATCAGTTCCATGTACAAAGGAGGCTGAGAATTAATATTATTAATAAAAATGCGCATTAATCAACCGAGTCATTTTTAAAAGACACTCTTAGTCAGCAAAAGGTGTCATAATGAATGTCACCCTGATTCCACAAGCTACCTGCAGATCATCATGAATCTATAAAGTAAACTCTTCAAAGAGAGAATAACAATCTTCAGATCCAAAAATACAGCAAGAATGAAGGCAGAAACATCTTCCCTTCATTGTGAGTCTGTTCCCCTGCAAAATGAGAAACCTGGAACAGCTACATTTGGGGAGCTCTCATGTTCCTACTCCTGTATCCTTTTCCATTTCTTTGATCTAAAAATTCTCAGCCACTGGGGACTAAACCAATCCAGGAGATTTACATGGCTTCTCTCTTCACTTGTGGGTACTTATCACATTCTCTACTGCAGGCACTTTTAACAGTCATTTTCATTTTATTCTGAAAAACATGGATACTACAGTGGAACAGACATTAGCAGGAGAGACTGCATCCAAACCCCCACTGACCTCCGGATTAAGAAACTGAGATTCTGTTCCTGACTGTGCCACAGATTCATGAAAATGGCTTTAGTGCTGGGGTCCTCGCTCTTACACAAGTGCACCCCATTTTTTTAATGCTGTGCATCATTGCTAAAAAAGGTCCAAATTAGTAATACTGCACTTCTGATCAGCCAGACTTTTTTTCTGAAGACAACTTCTTTTTCTGAGAGGAAGAGTCACTATCTCTGGCCATTGTAATGCCCACAAAGCCCTACAGAGGAAAGGATATGGAGACGTACAGAGAGGAAGAGCTCACACCACTAAGAGAGGGATAAACGCAAGTTCTTTGTCTCACATTAAATGACGCTTTCTGGTAAAACACTCCCAGGCAAAGTTACAGAGGGCAGTAGCTGTTGTTGGCATCCCACAAACTCAGCCATCCAGCCATACCCTGACCTTTTTGTGTGGTAACCCATGAGGGAGCACCTTAAATCTCAAAGAAGCCAAAGAAAGACATGCCTGTAACAATCATCAATGTGCTGGCAGATGCAGAGTGCAATGCCACAAAAAGGAATGGTGCTAGCAGGAGTGAATCTAAGTGTCTGTGCCATAGAAACAGAAAGTATGTATTTTACCTACCTGGAATTAGAAAATCCGGGCAAGACAAACTTCTGAGAGTGACAAACGAGTTCTGAGGTACTTTTCGCTTGGCACTCTGCTGCCTCCTACAAGTACACAGAGACCCCTAGCTGCAATTTTGCTTAGGACAACCGTCTGCCTGAGAATACCATTTAATATCATTTTAATTGAATAGTCAGGTTTCATTTTTAGCAGGCACCACATGAAGCTGCAAGACTGTATAATGCTATTGTGCTGTACAGAATGCCTGGCAAGGTCTTACGAATTTCCACTGGCACAAGTTTGTCAATCATCTGTGCAGTTCTCTGCTGAAACTTCTTGGTGGAAAGGTAGCTCAAATGTATATTATTCTCTGCAGAAGTAATCAGACCAGCCTGTCTCTGAGCAGTGTGATTATCTACCTCAAAGCCCTGTGAAAACTGACATATCATCAGGCATTATTTGATTCTTTGGAGAGACACACTGGGAAGCCCTTTAGAAGTCAGTTATCAGATCTTTTATTCTTAGACAAAGTGCTGACTCCCCATTGCTTTCAAGATACTCAGCTCACAGGCTGTCCCGAGGAAGGGATGCACGTAGCTCTGGAAGCACAACAGGCACAGGTCTCGGGCTGAGAGCACAGAGCAAACAGCAGGACAGCTCTGGCAGGCCTGCCCTCAGAGCCAGCCTCCTCCATAGAGAGCTGCCAGGAGAGCCCAGCCATGCTGGAGCCCCTCTACTCCTGCCAGGTTCCTACCCCATGGTCCCTGCACGTTCTGGCCACCCCCCCCCCGAGGGCTGCCCAAGGTCAGACACAACAAACGACAAATGTGGCCAGGGCCAGGCACAAGCTGGGACAGGTTTGTTTTGGGGACAGTTTATTTGTCCCCTTGTTCCCACCTCATGGTACCACTACTAAGACTGCCCCTTCTTTCTCTGCTCTTGGAACAGTGTTTGTTGATCCTCTCTGGAGACAAACAGGTAGTGCTGCTGATTCAGCAAGGCCATCCTCACTCTTACACTGTCATTTGTAAACTGATTTGTGTGAACCCCAAGAACACTTGACCCTGCAGAAGTGATGAAGTGTCCTTATTTCTCTGGCTGAAACAAAACAAAAAAAGATCTTAAATAATTTTCTGACTTCATAGGATCAGCACGTTAAGCAGGAGAACTGCTTATGCAGCTGACTCACTTAACACAATAATGAGCTTTTGGCCAGGTGATAGGTTATGTAGAACCTGACCGGATCAATGTGAAGAGGGAAAAGCTCAGCTTATTTGAGTACTCCATCCTCTAAATGTACATAGCAAGATGTCAAAATGACCCATACATGCCCCACAAAGGAAATTGAAACTAATTCTACCATATTATATTGACTTTTCCTATCCATCTTGCTTTCTCTCACTTATGCTCAATGTGTTAGGATTTTAGCAAGTAGAAGGTAAAAGAAAAAAGGCTGGGACCTCATTACATCTTGTTTCTAAATCTTCTGCCACTTCAGTTAAATTCAATCCATTTTCACTGGTAAAATATCTTTTGGAGAGGATCAATAGAATGATCAGCTGAAATACTAACTCTCTGTTTGAGTTCAAATATTGATGAGCAAATCTCTTCAGCAAAAAATATGGAAAAATATGTACAGAAGGCAAATGAGATTGTGCTTGAGCATGCTACTGAAGTAGAAGTGATATGGAAGCTGGACAGGGGGATGGCAGACTATAGCCCTGTTCCTGTTGCTCACATAAAGATGATCATAATCAAATTTTGCCTTCATTTAAGGCAAAATTTCAATATCAAAGTGACTTGTGACATGTTCCCCATGGAAAGCAAGCTCCACATGGCGAGTAGGAGCACCTTGGCAAGGGCAGCACATCAGCTCTTCTAAATTTTCCCCAGGGGCATGTTTTCACCTCCAGTAATCCCAGAGGAGCTCTCTGAACAACTTCCCATTTAGACACACACAGCCGTGCACCACACTCCAACGCACGACCCACGGCTAGAGATACCTGGGCAAGCAGGAAAAGAAGGACAATCCACTGTAATGCCCAAGAGCTTCCCTGTTGCTCTAGTTAGGGAAAAGGAAACACTGAAAATAAATTATTTATTATATGTGAACACATTCAAAGAAGGAATGTTCCATTAAGGACAATGGTAAGATGCACTTGCATTTCAAAGGATTTAAATGTATGTTCCTAAATTCTAGAGTGTCATGAGGGAGATTTCCTCCCAGCTCTGCCTGTCATTAACAAGAAGTCACTCATCTGACAGAACTGTCCAGAAAAGAAATGGATCATGGAAGTGCTCAAGCCACAGAAAAGAAATCATTTTGAGATCTACAAATGGAAAATGCTACGGCACAAAAGTAGATATGCAGGACAGTGGTTATTCATCATCTTTGCCTTTCAGTAAGACAGCTTTCCAGACACCCAAGCAAATTCCAAAAATAGTTTCAACAGTTTTGATTGTATGTACAGGGTAGCATTATTGTTTTCCTTGTTAAAAAAAAAAAAAAGAATATTCTAAAACCATCTATAAACATGTAATCAAGGCGTATGTTAGAACATCTCAAAACAAAGCATTTTTTAGTTTGAGTGCAGCCTCCAAAGATGCTCTCATCAGGTCACAGAATATGCACATTTAGGCTAATACATAACTATTTACACAGCTTTTGAAAAGCAGGGACTGATGTACAAGGATTAAAGGGATGTAAGGCAGCCCGTCATCACCCTTAGTTAACAGACGGAGATTTGAACTCTCATAAATCTTTTCATTTAGAAGTTAAGTATAAAAATCACGTGTAAGTAGAGTGACATAAGGTTTGGGAAGCAGATGACAGCTGCTAGAAATTCATTGTGAAGCATATGAATTTTGACCTTCCCTTTACAACCAAGTTATCAGCAAAGGCCAAGTACTTGCCATTCTACTTGTTCCTGCTTTAGGCTACAAACCTTAATGTTATCTCAATTCACATAATGAATTCATGCGCTTCATTAGGAATAAGTGGGCAGGGAAACATGAAATAGGCACTTTAAAGGCTGTACAGCATTTCTCACACTGTGAGGAAGAATGCCAGGGAATTTTTAGAGAGCTCATTTACAGCTCTGAAGCAAGGGTCACTCCAGAAATGCTGCTTGTTAACACCTCGTCTGTAGGCTATTAAAACGCGTTTGAGGGAATGTTTTTACCAAATAAAGATCGCGATTACCTGTGCCACTGCAATTATTCAGTGCGGCGTGGATCCTGCATTCCGCCTGACCGCCCGGGAGCCGAGCGAGCTGCCCGGGGTGCGCGGGGTCCCCAGCGCGCCGGAGCCCGCGGCGTTCGCGGGGCTCTGCTGACACCTGCCGGGGGCCGCGCTCCGAGCGCCGGCCTGGGACAGCGGCACCGGAGTCGCTCGGGTTCCGACACCGCCCGACAATGAATCTCCCTCCCAGCCTTTGGATGGTTCAACAAGTGACGGGCGGGCACGAGAGGCTGTTTTTCACCCAGCCAGCCCTTCTCCTCATGCATGCAAATCAGCACACAGAGGGGTTTATGCCCGTTTTTCATTTGGAAGTGAGCTAGAAGAGTATAAATTTGTGTCAGCCCTCCTGTTCACAACTGGACATAATTTAGGTTTACTATTTGTGCTGTCCTTTAAAACTAACCACACTTTGTTTTTTCAGCTCTCTATTTCACCGTCTTCTGTTTTTGCTTGGGAAATGGCAGCACTTTTCCAAGGAGTGACTCAGGAAGGAACTCAAGGGGAATAATGCGGTGAGTGCCCTGACTGATGGCAGCCCCACATAAGCAAACAACAGCTCCAACAGGGTCAGGGCAAGGGAAAAAAGTTTTGACTTCTTCTTCTAACATCTTTAGGTGTGTAAACCAAGCCAAAAAAATTAAGAATTTTTCTAAACACCAAAAGAACCAGCAATAACAGTAATAATCCACTGCTGTGGGTTTGGTTTTGAAATGGTCACAATAACTGAAGTTAATGAAAGGTGGCAAATTTATTAATAGGGCCAGAAAAACACTAAGAATTTTCCCCTGGACTGATTTTCTGGTTTCCAACATAAGATTTTTATTTTATTAAAACAAAAATGGTCCAAACGACTTTTTTTCTTATTTTCTCAAGATTATCCCTAACTGTATTTTTTCAGATGAGTCCAACAGCATTGGAAGCTGCTAGAGAGCTGCCAACACACACCTGTCCAGGATCTGAACTTTTAGTCTCCTTCCTCCTCTATGGGCCAGAGTCCCACAAGGCTGCAACTCTCACAGTTTGTCTGAGACCCACTAGGATAAAAGGTAGCAGTAGGATCTTAATGGCAAGTTCACTGAGGCAAGGCACAGACCAGAGCTGAAATGAAGTATTTTGTAACATTAAAAACAGGGGAAAACCCCTCAAGCATGTTACTTTGAAGAAAAATACAGTGCTGTGTAGGTGCACCAAAGAAAAGACAAAACCAAGGAGTTTCCACTTTTAAAAATTCATTTTACAGAAGAGTTGAATGTGTTAAAATATGAGGTTCTTTCCCAGGCATCTCACTGGGAGGAAAGGGATTTAGAGCAAAGTGAATGCTCTCTGGAAAGATTTTTAAAGGCATTTTCTGTCAAGAGAGGTTTGATGTGTTCCATCTTCTATTGCCGCTAATGCACACCCAGAGGAAGTGCTTGGATAAAATTGTGTCAAAACAGCAAGGCTGCAACAAAGAAGGGCTCTCTGCAGAAGACATAAATAGCACCTGCAGTGTTAGATAAGTCTCTTATCTAAACCTATTACTTACTGGTGCTTTTACTATGGAGCAAGTGGCAAATCAGCCTGGGATGGCCTCATATCATTACCCAAGATGGCAATGATTGACCTCAATTAAATGACTCAGCTGAGGTCCCCAGTTAGAGATAAAAACAGCCATCTTTGCTTTAGTTCATGTGTCTTTGTGATGAAGAAACAAATAGGTGATGAAAGTCCCCTTGTAGCAAAGTCTCTGTTCATTTTTGGCACTTCCTCAGAGACACCTTCAAAATCAGTCAAAACAAGCTTAGGAGGAATCGCCAGACCCATATGGCTGGGCCAGCTGGTCATGTTTCACTGTGAAGTGTAATTGCTCATTTAGGACTGAAGTTACCACTGCTGCCACATAAATTTTGTACCCTTCTCACTGTTGTGCAAACTTTTTAACATTAAAAAAAAGGATACAGAAGTGCTGAAACAGAAGTACAAGACAGCTGCTAAGAGTAAAGAGACACATTCAACAGGGCATGAGCTCCTGTGTGTTAGCATTCTGTGAATCCTGTGTGAGATATTCAGAAACACCGACTGCAAAGTCTGAAGTTACGTGCTGATTCCCCTGCCAAAGGAAGTGGCATTCAATGTGAAGGCAGTACCAAAAAAAAATTAAAAAGTGCTTGCTTCAAACACCAGATTTGTTAAATAATAAATAATTTATGAGACCTTGTCTGAAAGGAATAACTGGAACACAGCTTTTAGCCAGAAGAAAACATGATAAGAAAGGGTTTCGGAATAACCGAAGAAACCCTAAAATCATCCTTCAGAGCCTAAATGGTGTCTCGCATTATTTTTAATGATGAATTACTGGGGTTGATCCTGCTAAGAACTGAACATTCAAATTTAAGAAGTACAGATTTTATTAAGCCTAACCCAGTCCAGGAGAGAATAGAAGCCACTACTCTTATACACACTTCTTTCAAACTAGATGGCAAACGGCTCCAAGCTTCTCCTAAAACTTCTTAACCTTGAATAAAGTCTCCTGAGAGCAAGGAAGCACATTTCAAAAGCATCAAAGCACTTTGTGAACAGAAAGCTCTTTAGACATTGATATGTCTTCACAACATTTACATTGGATCGTTACAGTGAGTGAGACATGGGGGAGTTAGATTGACACCTTGTTGGGAAAGGCATCCACCAACTGCCTGTCGACTGCTCTCACAGCAGAACGAGACAAAGACAATCATTTGGTGAGAGGCACAAGGTGACTGCAGGAAGATCATGAAAAATGCAACAGACAGCACATGCAGCAGCTCTAGCACCCAGAGGGGCTCCAGCTTTCCAGACAATATGGTGGAAAAACTCCTAAAAAAGCACACAGGTACTGAACAGTGAAATGAGAATGCTTGTAGTAATGGTGAGATGTCTGTACAATGCTTGCCTCCATTCAAAAATTGTACATTTTAACAGGCACAAAAAACAGTCACTGCATGTTCATTTTATTCTCTTCTGTTTTAGTACAATCTATGAATGGTCAAAGGCAACCAGCTTTTCTTTGAACTGGAACAGAACAGAGTGGTTCACAAATGCAGAAGCAACTGAAAGATGTTTAGAGATGACAGACTTTGATCTGAGACCACTTCCTGACTAAAACTGCAGACAGTTTTACAGAGTTCTACAGATTCTACAGATAAATTTTAAATGTAGGAAACCCAAACCAATGAAGTATGTTGGTAGAAAAAGAAGCTTGATCAGAGCTAGATGTCAAAACTTTTCATGTTTGGAGGGAGGAAATGTCAGGACAGCCTGAACACTGTGGAATTTTGAGTTATGTACATTCCCATGAACATACATACATAGGTCCTTTTGGTGAGAGGAAGTAAAATGGATCTTCTTGCCCCAAAATGAGCTTGACATCCAAAACCCTTCAAATTAGTGTTTCACAAAGCTCTGAGAAGCATGTCAACACAGCAGCATTACAGACAGAGCTTGCATTAGGGTGGGAAAAGCCTGATATTCTTCATGCTTATGTTCTTACTAGAGACTTGACATAGCGATGTCATCTAGACTTACAGGGAAGCTTTAAGTGCAGAACTTAACATCTGTGGAGAAAATTTGACCCTTTAGGATATCATTTCATTGCATAAAAATTAAGCAAACATTTCCAAATTCTGTGCTAAATGTTCTATTTTTTGTTTTGAGACAAATATTTGTAGCATTCCAAATATTTAATAGAAAGTATCTGTATTCAAATAGCCAAATAACTTTGGTTTTGCATCAACCATACAAAAATGAGTAATCTCAAAAGAATTTCACAGACAAGCTTTCAAGCAGAGATATACCTTGACTAGTGAAGACAACTGTTTTCAGAGGCAAAACATTACAGTGGGGTGAATGCTCAACCAGCTGAAGGTCACAGCAATTATAAGAACATCAGAGAAGAGGAATTCTCCAAGCTGCCATAAATAAAAAAAATAGGAAAGATTTCCTTCACTGCTCCTTCATTGCCTTCCTTGGCAATCCAGACCAAATCCAATGTCCAAATCATGCATATGCACACTTTCTAGCATTCATTCACCTGGAAGCAACAACACACTTTACCTGTCCCTGCACATCACAACTCACTCTTCCAGCACAAAGCATCGCTAGCACAGCAGGGTGCAGAATAGCTCACTGTGCCAGCTGTATGATTGGAGCTAACCTTTTGATTCACAGCACTTCTCAGCCCTTTATTACCACAGAAAAAGACAAATGGGAAAAACTTTAGGCATTCTGTTGTCTCTATACATTGCTGCAGGTAAGAGCTGCAGGAGTCCAGAAAGCAACTCTCCTTCACTGCAAAACCTTCAGTACACTGCTGGCAACTCACACCCTGAAAGGGGTGCTGGGTTTCAGGAAATGAGTTCTCACGCTTGAATCAGCACCAGCTGCAGAGGTGCTAATCTTATGGGGGTGCCTTCCCCAGAAATTATGGAGGGTGATACCTGCAGGATGTTTCCCTCCATCAAGGTAGAATGGGACACTGGTTAGACCTCCAGCCTAACACAGGAAATTTAGGTTCAAATGCATGTTTAATCACAAGTTCTTGTATGACCTTGTACCATTCCCTCTGTTTCTCAGAACTTTGATTTTGACTTTTGATTGCTTTGCTGGAAAATGCCACTTCTGTGCTGGAAGAGGTGTTTAGGTACCCAGAACATATGGATGTTGGAAGAGAAATGGATGAGGCAGACATGTGTAAGGAGTGATAACTCTCTGACATGCATTTCTGCTTACTACAGTCTGTCGGTTCTTTTCCTCTCAGATTTTACCAGCAATTAAACCTTTTACCACATCCAGCACTTGCCAGCATTGCAGGTAAAGAGGTCACCTGGCAGAGAAAGGAGTGCTGCTGGCCTGGCAGCCCATCCCTCATCCGCACTGCAGTGGTCTCCAGCCCCTCTGCACACATGCTTTCCCCAGCGAACAGCTGCAGCCTGACACGGCTTAGCAAAGAGACGGTTCTCCTCCATTAGCTTTCACCCCCACACACTGCTGTGTTCTGATACTTTGGGGGAACAAACAGGCCTTTTTTAAGCCAGCCATGTCACCAGAACCCTCAGTCAAATGAGCTTCAATTTCTGAATCTTTCCATAAGGAAGGGATCTCTGTCCCAGGCAAACCCAGGGCAGCACTCCAAACACTCCAGCTCTGCACCCGCTGCAGCACAGACCAGCCAGCAAAAGCCAGGGCAGCCTTCTTGAGTGGCTCTTCCATGGGTCTGGTGCCACAGTCACAACAGTACTGAAGTGTAACGCTTGACCTCACCATCACCCATCTTAGCATAGTGGTTTCAACATTTAGGATGAAAAATATGTCCCAAAAGTGCCAAATTCTGGGTAAAAAAAAATAGTTTTGAAAGTATTTCACAGTTTCTCCTCTTGTTATCTATTGCACTCAAGATCTGAGTTTGACTCTGGTGTGCTGAAATATGGGTATAATAGGTATTCAATTTTGTTAGAAGGGGTAATTTACTCTTGCAATCATTTAAACATATTTGAATGAAAAACAAATGGGAATCTTTCTCTTCTCAGAAAGAAAAGTTTACAGCAATGCTGTTAGAAGGAGGGGTACCCAAGAGACCTCATTTCCTCTTCTCTCCCACTCACAAGTGGTTTCTAAAATAGATTTTCCTTCCCATAAACTATCTGGAGCTTTAACAAAAGTTCCTTCAACAGAAGGTAATACTTTCATTCACAGGTTACAGGACCTAGGACATATTTGCTACATGCTCCAAATATTTTCTTGAGAAACTTGAACAGAAACAGAGAGATCACGTTTTTCTGTTTGACCTCCCAAAATCAAATGGGTACTTGTGTACAGTGTCTTGGACTTTCTGCTCCCGAACACTAAACAACAGTTATTTCTTGGTATTATAAAACAGAAAGCTACCAAATACAGTAACATTTAAGAATCCATACAGAAACAAACTGTCCCCACCATAATGGACACATCGCCCCAAAGGGTTACAAATAAAGACAGAACTTTTCTTTCTCAGAATCCGGAGCTAAAGAAAGCATTTGGAAAGTCCACCCTCTAAATTTGACTGGCCACTTCAAAAAGCAGTGGCTGAGAGAAGAATCTCAACCCTGTAAGAAATTGCCAATTCTGGACCACATTCTGCTTGTTTCAGATTCCACATATTGCAATTATGAGTGAAACACACATCATAAACTTATATACATATTAAAGTGTTAGAAGTTCACTTCAACAATAAGCACATTCTATTCTCTTTCATGCTAAGTAGCATTTTTCTTTTAATCTTCTTTAATTAATATCCTTCAGCTAATTTTTAATTTGCCTGTATATTTTGACCAATGGGCAGATGATTCATAAACTGATACAGCATTTCAAATACTCTTTAATCAGTAGTTTGCATTCTTAATTATTTTGAAATTTCTATATTTGTCAAAACCCACACTACATTGTCTTCATTTGTATTATGACTGAAAGTTTCAGTGAGAGTCTGTACAAAGAAAATGAAGTTTTGGTGGAGCCTGAAAAGTTTGAATACACCCTTCATTTTTGTTTGTTTGTTTGGTGCTTTTATGTTGCACAAACAGCTTCCAAAAGAAACATGAGCTTGACATGATGCCTGTGGATTGTACTTCTGTGGATAACCCTAATATATATATATTAGGTAAAGCAAATGGTAAGATTTTAGTCTATATAAAAGGGATTTTACTTCCTGAAATTAAAAACTCTATTACAGAAACACTTAACATTTAGACACACAAAGTGCCTTTTTTCAAGCAATAATTTCTTGATTGTCTGGGGTTCTGTACAAAGTAAATAGTCAGGACTGACCTGCCCTATGCATCTTAACATTGATCTTGCAGTGCTGAGCAAAGAGAAAGACAGAAGGAAACCACTTTCATTCGACATTCAGCTCTCAATATTGCACATGTAATTTGCATTAAACAATAATTAGTTAGAAATAACAATTAAGTCATGGAGCAGAGTCTAGACACAGAAGCTTCCCATGGCAGCCAAGCACCTCAAACACTGGGTGCTCACAATGATTTTCATCTGTTTGAACTCCTCTTGGCCCCAGAAATACAGCACAGTGACCCACTTTTGAAACACAGAAAATCAGACTGCACATGAGATTTTTCACTCCACTTACACCCCAATGTTGAGAGGAGCTGGAGAAAAAGCAGCGGCAAATGACAGCCGTTCAACTCACTGGCAGCTATATTTGGTAGCAGGTTGGGAATTTTAGAGTGTCAGCTCTCTGCAGATGCCATGATCTCCCAAACAAGGAGAAAGACATGGATAACACTGAGCATTTCCTATGACCTACTTCAAGTCTCTGCAGACAACACATATGTGAGGTACCATTCAGAAATGTTCCTTCATTTTGATTTGGCCATTGTCTCCAACTCTCCTTTTCTTCTGTGACACTTCTCACTCCTAAACATGCCTCATGATCACTACACTGCTTTCACAGCCTCAGAAGTATGTAAGCCAGTCCCTGTGAGCTGTGTTACCCACAGAGCATGAAATTCAAGGGTAAAAGGCCTGAGCAGGTCTGTATGTTGCCCCTGATCTGAAATTCCAGACTGTAAAATCTAGTTCTAATTAGGAATGAGTGGTCAATGCACAGCTGAAATGCACGTCAGGACAATGGGTCTGTTTTCAGGTGCGTTCACTTTTCCTTAAAATGGTGTGATCAGGAACTACTTCAATTAATCTTAAAAGTTCAATATGGGGAAAAAAATAAGTCTATTATTACACTTTTGTGTCTCAAATACAAGCTTTGAGAAACTGAGGAAACTAGTCAGTAAGGTTGTCCAGAGTTATTCAAGTGTGTAAATAATGAAATAAGATGAAATCAAATCTCATTTGGAAGCAAAACTTGTCAAAATAGACATTCATGAGAATAAGAGTGGGGCATCTCATGGGAGTGAAGCATTTACCACACCCTATGTATTAACAAAATTCAGAATATAACAACAAAACTGAAGATAAGGGAGTAAATATACCATTATTATAGAATGGGTAAATCTAGGACAGAGAACTAAATGAAAACTGTGATAAAATGCCTCGTGGTTTTAACACATTAGATTGGGGTAATCTGTAGAGTCTTCAGTAAGATAAGTGGTATTTTAGACACGCTCAATGCATTGGAACTAATCTCAATATACTTAGTTGAGAATTGCTTTCACTGCCTCAAGGGAGATTAATTATTAAAGTGGAAAAAATTGAGATTAAAAGAATAACTACTAGGCAGGTAAGAAGCAGCAATTGCAACTGTTTATACTATTGGGAAGAAAGCGGCATCTTTCTGAAGTCTGTGCCAATCCCAGCTCTGCTTAGTATTTTAATAAAAACGGTCCAAAGAGAAGATGGTCCAAGAAGGTGAAAGGTACTGAAGTTTAAGGTAACACAGAACAGAAAGGTAATGATAAGTACAGAGAACAAATTTTCTTGCAAAGAGAGTTGCACAGCCCTGTGCTGCAAAGTCACAGAGACAGAAAGAAAGTCAACAATGCCAGGCCTGCAAGAATAAACAAGCATTTTGCTGCTGGAGTCTGGGCCTTATTATATGAAGTCGACAGTAAAGAAAAAGGCAAAAGCTGAATGGTTAATGGCAAGACAACAGTGTGGTGCCAAAGCAGTTACCTGCAAGGATCACAAGGGCTGCTCACAGGTAATGTTCCACTGTTTATTTACTTCCATTAAAAATCAAAATGTGTGGAAAGCTGGGTTTACACCCTCAGACCTGCCCCTTTTAAAGGGGAAAAGGGATGAACAATATCAAGTTAAAACTTTGCAAACTCAAGTACCAGTGACATGAGCAGACAAGGACTAAAATCTTTCTATGAAGAATAAACTGATGTTCATGGCATGAAACTGAACTTTAGGAATGCTTCAGTTTCAGCTCACATCTCAGACCCAAGAACATTCAGATCTGAGGCTGGAGTCAAGGCTTGTATCTCTGGTTTTTTCATCTTGGAAAAGGAGGAGCAACACAAGGCAGGCCTGAAAGGATAAACTGCTCCCCTTCTGCAGTGCATGAACAGTTTACTTTATTGATTAGACTTAGAAAAAGGCAAGATTCCTTCCCCAGCTTTACCCAAGGAACAGGCAAGATGAGTTGGTGAGCAGGAGAGGAGTCTCGGCAGCTACTGCAGGCTCTGAACAGCCTGGGAAGGGATGTCCACTGCTCATTGAATGAAAAGGTTGCCTAAAACTTGTGTGTGCCTTTATCCACATTCTCTCTATCCTGTGAAAAGCCTGTCTGGAACAAATACCTGTACATCAGATCACAATGTTGAGACACTAGTCTCCCCGTTTACTTGCTCTTATTTTCTTCAACATTTTCATGAGATTTGTTTCATAGTTTAGAAATTAGGAATAGTCTTCTCTGTCATGTTTACCAGAACAGAAGGTGAGCAGGTCCCTGCTTCCAAGCATTTCAGTATAAACAAAAAGTAAGCAGGAAGATTATTACAACTACCCTGGGATTTTCCTCTGCTCCTTTAATGTATTTGCACCAGACAGGTGCTACAAGGGACAAAAGCAGAATGCAGAGACTATGAAAGTAAAGACTATGAAAGCCTTAAGCTGCTCTAATCCAACTTGCTGTATCCATTCTGGAAGGCATCCAGCCAGTGACATGAGAAGCGACATGAGAGCGACTAGGAGTCCTTGGCTTCAGATTATGGACTTTTTATCACAGTGAAGGTAAAGTAGGACAGAGAGGAGCCCTGAAGCACCTGCACTTCAATAACTGGTCACCAGATGTCACTGTCAAATCCTTCAAACACAACAGGAAAAACCATCCCTGCCGGTAAACGTGTTCTGCCCCACTCAGCACCTCCAGCTACGACTGTTTGTTCTTCAGAGAACTGGGAAATCTCAAAGCTTGACTAGAAACGGTAAAAAACTCTCAGAATCAGATATCCACTAAAAATTTTGGATGTTGAATGTCCTGGGAATTAAATGCAGATCTCAGACTAGATGGAATTTCACCTTCCTCAAAACCAAGTATTAATGGGAACAAAATGGATGGTCAAAGGTGGCGTATACATATCCTTCTAAAATGTTTGTGCTTCACTCTACACCTATAAAATGTCTGCTTGAACCTTTAACCAAGGTTATACCATTCCAGGAGCCATAAAATCTGCTACTGAAATTGGGTCTTTATAAATTATTAAACTCTCTCCCAGCAGAAACACTCAGTAGCAGCTCCAACACAATCATTTGGGTCATATGCACTTAATGGGAATTATGGCAATTAAATTTCTCTCCTCTCTGAGAGAGCATTCTGGACAACCTTCATGCAAAAGAGAATTTTTAATACCATCATTTTCACAGTCCTTGTTACTGCTTCTTGTTCTGCATTAGTAACTGGAAATTTTAGTTTCTTGATTATGAATGTGATTCCCATGGTACTTCCTTTCTAGCAACAAATTTCTTTTGGGCCTGTTCCAACTGAAATAAGTAATAATTTGGGGGGGTTCACTTTCATAAACAATACAGGAAGTTTCTTGTGGTTTTGTGTTTGGTGTTTTTCCTCCCTAACAAAAGAAAGATCAAATCTCAGTTCCTTATTTTATATGAAACAGTCTTTGATGGTTTGCTGATAAAAATACAGAACAGACAGAAATTCAGCCTTCCATAGCTCTGTTCCCCACAGAAAATTTAAGCACTGTCTGTGTAACACGGGGGCTGCTTTTCTGTCCCTTTGTTGTTTTAGTCCTAGTGAATTTATAAATACTATGCCTTCCTCTATTTCTCCCCACACTTTCACTCTCCTTTTGGTAGAGGCTCTGAATTACAGTTTGTTCCTCTTTCTCACAAACCTGCTCATCTTCCCACCTACAGTGGAAGAGGCTCAGTTCTAGTGAAAATGTATTTGTTTCTCTCTCCCATCACAGGCATTTCATCTATTCCGTGAGGCAGCTGCTGGCTTCTATACCTGTCTTTCCTCCTTGTTGAGTGCTTATCAAACTGTTCCATCTCCAGTAATTCTCTTTCATTGCTGCATGGGCAGTTTTAGCATCTGGACTCACTTGTGCTGATATTCCTTTTACAGCAGTGAGAATCAGAGGTAAATCCATAAACTTACTGCAATCAAGAGTAAAATTCTCAATGGTTTCAAGAAGATTAGGATTTTTAACAGACTTATGCTACTAGACAAGAAAGGAAATAGGACTTCCATTTCTGGATTCGTTTGTCTAAATTATTAAACAAAACAATCTGCAATAATTTCAGTTTAGTTGTGATTTAGCAGCTCTTTCACAGTGGGTTTGATGAATGATGATTTTTTGCTTCCGCTCAGTGGCTGTATTTTTGATAGATCTCATGATGTTCTGAAACCCACACTGTTTATTTGTTCCCATGATTGGAGAGCATAATTCTCTAGATAAACTTTACTGTATTTTTTAATGATTTGTACTTTAAATACCTTCATATTGTTTTAAATTTTAATGTACAATTTAATTTTCTTTTTCTTTGCTTTTTCCTAAGTCACCTCAAAATACCACTAAAAGTCAGCAGCAGCTGTACCAAGCAGAGCAGTGGGAAAGGTGGCATTATTTCCCTCAAAAACTGAATTAAATATATATTGTAGAACCATTTTTACCTTTAGTGAACTTGAATTCCCACTTCCCAGAAGTCTGCCTGCATGAAGGCTTCAGGATTGATGCCAGAACTTGAAACAATAAGTGACAACTCACAGAGTATTTCTTAGTTCTTATCTCTGTATTGCATACTCAAAAAGTGTTTTTAAAATATATTTTAGAAGACTTCACAAATCTGAAATGCAGACCTTTCTCCTGAGTAGAATAGAAAAGCAAAGTAGAAAGGCACAATCTACAGAAAGCAGATTGTGCCTTTGCAATTTCTATGCATTGAGGGATAGAGTCTCCCAAACACAAATAAAAACTGCAGGAAGTATATTTGTCTCCCCTTCATAACTAAGGAGCTGAGATACAGGATTGCTGGAGTTCCTAATTTAAGCACCATGTCTGGCTGGCTTTGTTTTCATGTCAGGACTATTTCTCACCACAGATTGTATAGGAAGTCTGACTCCTGACAGCTGAGGAAAACTGGCAGACTAAATCATTTGCTGCTCTTTTGAACTGTGTACCACAACACCCAATGCACCTTGTCCTAAGCAGACAGAATTCCACTCTTCAGCATTGTACCTTCACAGGAGCATGGGAACAGCAATCTTTAAGACAAAGACCCCAACCTGGTTTTAGCAACCTCTGTTGGACTTTCAGGGCCAGTGTACCAACCTGTTCTTGGGTTACATCCGCATTCTACACCAGTATGGAAAAAAAACCCCAGGCTAACAGCTTTGGATCCCAGCATGAGCATACACTGCCTATGGTCACGGAGGAGGGGAGAGAAGAAAAACATGATTGTCCCCAGAGAAAGCTACAGCTTTGGAAACCAAGAGATCACAAGTGACCACAGTCACGAAGTCACTGATCAGCACTTAGCCCTCTGGTACTAAATGAAATAGATTGCTTAAATGCAAGCATTCCAAGCTTAAGACATTGGGAAAAAACCCACCAAGCATTTAATGAATAATCCAAAGAAAGAAATGTACATCTGGCTTGGATGATGCAACTGATCTAGTGACAGGAAATAATCAAAACCTTTTTCATATATGATATGAGCTCTCTTCCCCCAGTAGCATTATGTTACTGGCTACTCAGAACTGGGATCTTAAACATCCCAATGCAGAGATCTCTGGAAAAACTGCCTGCTTGGATTCTAAGGGTTGCCAGGCCTGAAGGAGTTTAGCTCGTAAGGTCTGCGATAGAACTACCGATCTTGGAAAACTTCACCTTCGCTGCCTGTATTCCAGTGGATTTTGTTTCGATTTGGTGGAATGAAAATTCTTGCCATGTATTGCCTCAGATGAAGAAGAGACAAATAACAATCCTTAAATATGTGTTACATGTAGGAAAATGAATACTGTGAAATTATGTAAAACAATTATGTGTGTTGTGCACATAAAACTTAGAGGAACTGTTCAAATGCATACTCTTAATGCCTTCGTGAACATAATCTTAAAAGAAAGCACATTATTTCTATTTAAATCATCAGAGAAAACTTTGCCTTTGGAAATATGAGAGAGAGGTAGATGACTGTCTGAATCCTAGTAAATGTGACAGGGTAATGCGTTTCTTTGTTATATAAAATATATATATATATATATATATATATCTATATATATATACAGTTACACTTTGAAGGCAATTGATCCTCCACTGCCTGGGCCCTTATATATCTCACCTACATGATCTAAAATAGGATTTTTGACATAGACAAAAAAGCACTGATTTTGTCTCAGTCATTGGTATATAAACAATCTTGGGAAAAGTTAGAAGCAGCTTTCAGTGTTTCTTGATGTGGCAGCTGGTCACAAGTAAAAGACCATTTCTTGTTACGGAATGACTAACAAAGATAAACTCTTGGGAAATATTCCCAAAGGCAATTTAAAGAGATTTTGCTATTTGAAGAAGCCACTGTTACTGTTTAATTTATAAAGTTAATAAAGTGATTTCTAAATTATTTAATAAGGTAGGGAGTAATCACAAAGTTAGGACTTGTTTGCTTCGATAGTACTATGAATCATACACCAGATTCTGGTCATGAAATAAACAACTATAACAATTTCAGTTTAAATAAAAAATAATTACAAAGAAAAAGGACTTAGCTTAGGACTACAAATTTTTTTACTATTTTACACATGCATTTTTACATCCATTATTCTTTATCATCATCATGCATCACTAATTCATAGCACTATTCAATGCAAGCACTTCATCTCGGGCTTTTTTGAGTGGCCACAGTATTTCTGGGGCAGGGAGATCTGAGGACAGAATGAAACCACTTATGATTCCAATCTGAATATAAATCCTTGGAAAGAAACAGACAGAGGAGAGGGGGAAAAAGAGGGAGAAACAAGGATTTTAATTCCATCCTTTCTCAGTCTAAAGATCAAGCCTTTCAAATCCCATTTAACACACAACAAAAAAAGATTGAAGTTGCTACAAGTGGCTGAGTGTTTGTGGGTTCAGGCCTGTTCTGGTGCCAGGTGACAGATAAAAGTTCATAAAATCTGTTTACACTTAGTGTGTCTGCTGCACACACAGTCAAGGATTAGGACTGACATTGTAAATAAGTCTGCAATGTCTAAAATAGATGGAGAGCTTTTTATTTTTCATGTGACTAATGCTTATGCTGCTGTTCATAATGTACAGAGCTGTTATTGAAACTTAGCTACAATCAAATCCTTTGTTCAAAGGTTTAGAAATATTTGGGGATTATTAAGGGAAATCCAAATAATTGTGTCAAATAGTCAGAAGACTTGCATTAAAAAAATTTCTGTTGTTGTTAAGGAGAGAACAATATCTCCTTTTTTTCAGCAATTTTCGTTTCCCAATCAAGCCTGCAAATGGAGGAAGTTTTCATTTGTGTCTTAGATTCATATTTTTAATGAACAACATCTTTCATTTTCCACCTCAATCTACTTCTTCTGGATGTGCAGAGTGTCCACAAGAACTTTCCAGTAAATCCAGAGTGAATCTCTCAAATTCCTGTTCCAGCGTGACAAACTCCCATTACAATTACAGTCCAGCATTTAGCAAAGTACAAGCAGAACAGAGGAGAATAAAAAAGACTCAGAAACCAAAAAAGAGTCATCTCTAAGTGGTGTAGATTCTTCCTTCCAGAAACTATTCTGGTAGCTGAGTCTCCTCACCTGGCTACATAGTAGTAAAGTAATAAGCATGGAAAATCAGTCATGCAGAGTGAAACCCTTGACTCCCACTGATTTCATACAGGTTGTGCACAGAGGGGCAGCATCCATTGCTGTGTCTTAACCAGTGGTCCTACGAAGTCAAAGTTCATTCAAGACTTACCTCCTGGAGCTCCTTTATACTTGAGGTGATTGTTGGTCTGGCAGGCCCATATGATGAAAAAAGAGGAGGAAAAAGACCCTGGCTCCTCAGGCACATTTGGCAGAATACTGGAAGGAGCATTGCAACCTTCAGCTCTTCTGTGGCCAGCTTAAGGCTCTGGAAATGAAGACTCTTCTCCCCACTTACCTACCTGCTGGCATGTCTGTCTCTGAGCTCCACAAAACCCACTCTCGCCCCAAGGCACTCCCTCCCCAGCCCTCCCAGCAGTGATCACCACTTCACAGTGAACACCACCATCACTGTTCCTGCCACAGCCTCACCCTGAGACTTGGGGCTACTCTTGGCAGCCCCCCAGCTTTAGCAGCAACAAAAGATTCCAGTGCCTGTCTCTGTAGCAGGCCTGGGGGGCTGATTCAGCCGTGTGGGCTGCTCCCTCCGCCATCAGCTGCTCCCTGTCTGCTCCAGGGAAGCAGTGGTGAGCCAGATGAAAGCATCATACAGGTCACAAGCTAAGCCACACTCACCTAGAAGCATTCCAAGGGCCTTAGCTCTGAACCTCAGGGCAAAACTTCTCAAGGAGCTTATATGCCACAGCCCAACAGCTGGCTTTGCTACCAGTACACACTGGGGCCAATCTCACCTTGTTCTTTCCTTCCCTGTCCCACTGGCCCACACCGGGGGATGTTAGTAGCTTGAACACATAAAAGTCTAGGTCACGTATTCTTTCTTCCCAATGTGTTTTTTCTTGCTTCAGTCAATCCATTTGTCAGTCACTACAGCAAACTGCATATACCAATTCCTCCTGCAGCAAAGACTTCTACATACCCCTGACAAAGCTGCTACTATGACTGCTGATAATGTGTTAGTGCTAAAAAAATACATAATTTTATGCCACTGTTTGTTGTTATAAAAGAACTGCAATATGAAGCTGCCATTCAAACTAAGAACATGGGAAGGGTTGGAAGGTACCTCCTGAGTCATGCAGAGTTTGCTTTTCCTGATGGACACCAGATATCACTTAATTCCTTTGAACCTTGTCTCCCACATCACATACATGCACATGCACAGATATTCTTACCTCGCTCCTCTTACTATTAAAAACTTTCCTTTAAAGGTATTACACTTGGCTGACTTCTAATAAGAGATTTCAGAGGTCAGGGTGACATACATGAGAGCTAAGCATAGACCATGGTCGGTCAGAAGGATCTAACTATGAATATTGCAAAGGAAATTAGATGATTTCAGAGTCCAGGCATCTTTAGAGAAGATAGCAAGACAAGCTCTCCTTTAAATAAGTCCACTCATGACAAGAACAACTCCCACAATACTGACCAATCCCTGCTTCCCAGACACAAACACTTCTATAACAAGGGGCAAGGAAGGGAGGGGCAGGGGGAATATAAATACATATTTAATGGAAACCTTAGAACATTGCAGTAAACATACACAAAATTAAATTATTAAAACCTGAAAGTTAAATCATATCCTACATTAATTTGTCAAGCAGAGCGTTGTCTCTGAGAAGGGGAGAAATAGGAAGATATCATGTAGTCCTCTTAGGATTACAAGATATTACAAGATATTATTCAGAGACTGCAGCATTCAGGAGCAGCCTGGAACTACAGGGTATGGATATTACTTACCCTGACTTATACTGAAGATGTAGCAATGATAGGGACACTGCTTTCCACCAACCTGAGCCATGGATGTTGTTTGCACTACGATGTGTGCACTAATTTTAGTCACATGTACATTCCCTGAGGACTTCTGACAGGTGATTTATCAGCAGTGAATGTCGTGAAGGCAGACACTTCTCTCCAAATCAATCCTTATCCAGTCTTGATAAGGTAACTGATAAATACATTATGTAGTCTTGCTTTCTATTAATTGGTTCTTGAAGCTTGTTTTTTCCAGACTGCTCCTTTAATACTCTGTAATGCCATAGACTGTCTTTGAAGAGTGAATTATAATGAAGAGCTTTAAAGAGACTTGTAAAAGTTATGAAGTCATAAAACTCTATTTGATTCCTCCTTCACTCTGTTTTCTGGGAATGTGCTGAATATAAGTAGTGAAGTGATCTTAGGGGCTTTGAATGAAACATCCTTTCTCCTCTCAGGCCGCACTTCCTACTGCACTATCCTCATTGATATTTCATTGCCTTCAGGATAACGGGATGTATATAGAATTTCTTTCCAAGTCCCTTATCAACAGTGTTTTGGGACATTTGACTAAAAAAAAAACATATGCCTAGTCTGTAGGGTTTCCTTTTCAAACGCATGGTGTTAAACAATTCTGTGTAGAGCTAGAGTCATTGTGATATAGAAGGTATCAAAACATCAAAACACACTTCTTCAAATAAGAGTTGTTCTTGTTTTCCTTTCCTTCTTTGTTCCTGGCAACTGTGTATAGGTGATTCCCACAAATTGAATTCATTTCTCCTCCTCTTTTCCTAAGGTGGGTTACGTTGTGAAAATTGATACTTCTGCAAAGAAAAATAGTTTTCTTTGTCATGTTGCACAGTTTCAACTTCCACCAGCCCATTAACTCAAAATAAACTCCTAAACATTCTACTGTCTGATCAGTGTCTGCACAGTGACATTTACCAGGAGAGGCAGACAAGAAATAGTCAGCGACTGGAGATTTTTAGACCAGAATAGTGACGCTGTAATCTTGTCCTTTCCCTCCCTATAGCCATCACCCCCCTTGCCAATCTCTGTGTGCTTTTTTAGACACAGCTGAAATGATCATTAGAAGTGTCCCTTGACATGTGTTCAAATCCAAAATTCAGATATTAGAATTGACTTGAAATTTAAAAAAAAAACAATAAAAAAAAAAAAAAGGAAAGCAATTTAAGTATTCTCTGGTTCCAAGACATATAACTGAAAAGACATTACCATTACTTAGTTCATTTCTGAAGTCAACAGATGGTCGTGCTACATTTAGAGCACTTGGAAGTTGTTTTCTCTGTTGTTTGTTACAAGCAAAAACCTTGGAAGTAGATTCAAAAGACTGTACCCAGAAGGCTTTATGCCAATCCTACTTAAACCAGCTTTCCTGATACAGTTGAAAACAACAGTTACAGCCATAAGTAGGTATAAAGTCACAGGATGTTTGTAAGTACACATGAGCCAAATTAGATACAGCAAAAGTCTGATGTTATCACCCCGGTTTATTTCATGCACCCAGTCAGCAGCAGCAGCAGCTCACAGATGCTGAGGCCAGAGATGCTTTAGTAAACAGAACAATTAGCAGCATTGTGTGAGCCACCAGCACAGCAAAATAAACTTCTTGGAGATATGTGGTTATACCTCTTATCTAAACAAATAAATTGAAAAGCACAAAATAACTTCTTATCTGCAAGAGTGGATTAGCAACTTCCAGCTCCGTACCGTACAGGTGGAGCAAGAGTTTTAAAATGTGATCATACAGGGATACCATGCAACAAGCAATTAATACCATGTCTTTGTATCAACCATCTTTGTGTCTTGTTTTAAGGGAAAAAAAACCCCACTTTTTTTCTTGTCTTGGTTTTACACTGCCATCAAACATTAACACACAAATGATCAATGTTCAACATTGCTCTCTACCCTGGTTGCATTCAGTATACATAGTAATTAATGATCCATTCACTATAACTCCTTGCAAATATCATAGCAAAGATTGGGGACAGATAGGCATACAAGGTACTAAAACTAAATAACCACAAAGTGTTTCACCTGTGCATTCTCCACTTGTTTCCTCTATTCATGGATAATGGCACTATTTGCAGACAATGGCAGCAAAACTTTTCTCCAGAGATTTATTTATAACATTTATTTCTTCGATTATGATTTGTATTTTCTAGTGTGATAAGTGCCCCAGAGAAACACTTAAGTGAAACAATCAAGAGAGGAGTTTGTTCTCCTGTCCCATAATTCCTGCATCCTAAACATTCAACAGAAGGGGAGCATTAACCTCACACTGTACTGTGAGCTGCATTTACCCTTCCCCAGCCTCCACCACTGCCAGTAGAGGACAGAGGGGCTGCAGTCTTGGTTACTCAAATGTAAATAATTCAGGAATTCACCTGGGCCATGCCCACAGACTGGTGAGAAGGAGGATATTGCTTCTGTGTTTTACTAGTGTTTGTATTCTCAAATTAAGACCTAAAGCTATTGTTAAAGTCCACCAAGAGAAACAGCTGGTGGGTGAAAAATTGGTCATTGACCTGCCTCTCCTGTGAAAACTTAAGGTAAAGCTGAGAGAGTGGTCTACTTCATCATGATTTTTCCCGAATTAATTGATTAAAATAACAGATGAATGTACTCTCAGTGATGCCTTCTGCTGCTTATGTAGATTATCTATGATCCATTGTCATGTCTACTAAATTACAAGTCCCTACTGGCTAGACTAAATAATAAGGTCCTTGTAACAGCAGCTGAAAGGAATAAAAACCAGCAGTCAAAACCAGAGCATTTACCTCCTTTCATCCTTATTTTTCACCTGTCCTTTTAACATTCAGCAGCCAAAAAATGAATGACAGTGATTAAATTATTTGCCTGCCAGATTATCTCAGCGGCTGCTCTTAGCAGAATATCCATTCAAGTCATTGAGAGAACAGGATATGAGCAGGTGAATCAGACTCTGCAGGGTCCCTGCACATCTGACTCACTGTATTAGCTGCTCCCTGGCATTAGAAGAACTCTGAAAAAAGATAACCAATCTAAATGGATGCTAAATATTGAACTAAATGAACTATAATACATATGAACTTTGATTATCCAACAAATCTGACCTAAAAGGAACAGGAATTCTGGAAATGGCAAGCCTGAAAACACCCATCATGCTTCCACCTGCTCATCCTTTGAGGTACATTTTATTTAGTTCCTGTAAAATAAAGGCATGACTCACTGACAGGACATATGGAATGCTAAAGTATAGACACTAAGATTGCAAAGCTACATTGTGTCTTCAGAAATCTTAGCAATGGTTTCAAAATGCTCATTGTTATGGTGCAGTCCCATGTTTCTTTCTTGCACATATTTTCTCATTAAATTGGGAAAGTGGTTGTTGGGAAAGGGATGATTGGGTAAGTGGACCCCTCCCCCCTGTATTTTACCTGCACAGCGCCTTGCACAATTAAATATTTATCTCCAAATGGAGATTCCAGGCTTTATTACTACCTGAATAATACATGTAACTGGAGTTATAACCTCCCAAAGACCTATTTACAAGTCAATTTTTTTCTGTCTGTTCAGCATTGTTTCCTGACTACAGCCACTGAATAGTATTTTAAATAAAATCTTTGGTCTATGCATGTATTACCTGTTCTCTCTCCCCTTAGCCAAATTACATCACTTGGTTAAATCAAACTATTTATTTAAAAAGAAAAACTTCTCTCCCTCCACTCAAGAGAAGTTGCTATTAGCAACTTAACCTGATAAGCAAGTTACGCCAATGGATGAGACATTGATTTAAATAAAGAGCAAAAGAATTTGCTCTGATCACAGGGATTGCTTGGTAGGGGAAACCAGCAGGTGAAAGAGTTGTAGATTCTCATGACAAACACCTACAAAGACAAGATATTCCATATTCCTGAGATACATCCTTCCATGCTAATTTTTGTAGAGAGAGGAAAGAACTGAGACAACATGATTTGCTTGCTTATGCACTCATAAGTTTTCTGTGATTCCTCCGCACAACCAATGAGAAGAACATGTCTCAGGATTTTGAAAGCACTGCTGACAGTTTTTAAGGATATCCAAAGCACTGCTTTACTAAGACCTTAGCTCAGACACTTGGTCGGTTCTGGAAGCCTGTCTGTCGTGCTAAAGATGCCTCACATCAGCTGCGCTTTGAAAGGCATTCACAAAAATAACTGAACTTAGTAAACAGACGTAACAGAGAAAATCAAGAGTATTTGTGCTCAGTCACCTTGGATTTTTAGGTATTTTTAGGTAAATCCCTCTTTGTGTACTAAAGAACATTAGCAGGCAGTGGTGCTTCAGGGAAGAGTGCACTACATAAAAAGGAAAAAGGGTCTTTGTGCACTTATCCTGCACTTTCTAAGAGGGACTTAGAAACATTCCAAGGGAATGTTTGACTAAAACACTTAATGGAAAGGCTGCCATGTCCTTCCTGGTTATATGGGCTTCACACATTGTGCACCTCAGACTCTCAAAATTTCTGATGGGCCAGAAAAAGGGAAAAACTGAAAAAGAAATGACACTTCATGTAAGCCTGTTGATCAGGCTAAAAGCTTCCAAACGCTAAGAACTAAAGATACAACACACTTCCCAGCAATGGAAAATTGAATGAGTTGTAACAATTGCAATTCCATTTCAGAGCCTTCTGAGTGGTGGGTGGTTTCATTCCAGATAATGTTGACAGCATGACAGATCTCTGTGAGAGTAGAAATACCTGTATACACCTCAGAAGCTGTGCTTCCTGCTTCTGACACTGAGAAGTAACTACCAATACAATACAGCAACTTCCTAGAATGGACTTCCTAAATTAACACATTCAGTCTCTGCTATCAGCCAGCTGTGTCACACAATCCCCTTCATAAGCTGATTAAAGAACATCTCCAAAACTATCTGGGGAGAGAGGGATTTTCACTACCATTACTTTTCCTAGAAGGACAATGTAGAACCTCAAACATCTGACATTTAGAAATTGTTTCCTGCCTAAATGTAATTGTGTCCCAGTTTGCTCTTATGCCAGATTTTTCTTTTAGTTAAAGGGCTGGTTTTCCTCTCTGGTGTTTTTCAGCCAATACATCTGTATGCACCAACAGCATTTCCTTTAAGCCTTTCCTTTGATAAGTTAAACAATCCAAGTTATCTTATTCCTGCTTTCTTATGATAAAAAAGACTTCATCGTAGACTGTTTGCCTTTTTCCTGGCTTACATTCCAGCTTTAATTAGTCCTTCTCAAACAGGAGCACCTGCACATAGTGAGCACAGTATATTTTACTGAGTCTAGATCTTCCAGGATGGATCATCTCTACTCACTCAACTCAGCAAAGACTGGTTTTTGTCAGGGATGCATCATACAGTCAGGCCTGTCTTATTTGAGTCTTCTCTACTACCAAATTTTGAATAGGTAATCTTTCAGTTGACAGCAAACATTTTTTTGTTTATCTACCGAAATCAGGACTTTGCATTTGATATTACTAAATTGAAATGCAATTCTACAAGTGAGGTAGTTTAGCTCTTTCTCATACATTTGCAAGTCCTTTTGAGAAATTCAGTCTTCTCCATCATTGGGGCATCATTTTATCCCATAGTTCTTAGCAAAAATATAAAATAAAACCGATTACTACCTCAACTGAGCTGTTTCACTATTATTCCTTCTCCAGTATTATATTTCTCCTTTCAGCACTACCTCCTATTAATACTGAATGTGATGCTTTAAGTCATTCATCAAATCTCTTCATAATTCTTACACTAACAACATTTTTTAAATTATCTAACACATAATTTTATATAAATATAACATGTTTTACCTCAAAGTCTCTTCCTAGTCTCTAACTGTGACATTCATATATTTTTCTTAGGAAAAGATGCCATTGTTTTTTGCAGGATAACCAGACCATAAATATGGTAGTTTCCTGCACAATAGGATTTCTTAAGAAGTATGTAAATCATACAGTAAGAGAGTCAAGAGTTTCTGATATCTTGTCGTGGCAGACTAGACATATGGGTATTTCCACACATAGACAGAGCCTAAAATGTTATAATAATGAGGGCCCTAATTTTCTTCCCCAGTCCTTTCCTTCCAAACTCCTTCTTGTGGTGGGTTGACCACATCCAGCAGCTGTACCACATAGCCACTCCCTCATTGCCCCAGCAGTAGGACCGGGGAGAGATTAGGGAGAACGGAAGTGATAAAACTCACAGATCCAGATAAAGTCAGCTTAATAAGTGAAAGACAGTGGAAGAAAAAACCCAAAACAAGTGTTGCAAAGGCCCTCACTCATCACTTCCCTCAAGTACATCGATGCTCAGCAGTCTCAGAGCAATGGCCACCTCCCCAGGAGCCCCCTTCCCATAGTTTGTGAGCATTGTTGTGCATGACGTTATCTGGCATGGAATATCCCTTTGCTCATTTTGGGTAGCTGTCCTGCTTGTGTCCCTTCTCAATTTCTTGCACACCCCCAGCCTGCACTGAGGAAGCAGAGCAGGAGAAAGGGAAAGCCTTGTCCCTGTGCAAGGACTGCTCAGCAGCAGCCAAAATCTGGTATGTTACCAGCACTGCTCCAGTCACAGATCCAAAACACAACACCCTCTGAGCTCCTAGGAAGAAAATTTATTCTGTCCCAGGCAGATCCAATGCACATCCAAAGCCAAAGCTGTCAAACTGCAGAGGAGCCACGTGCAATTTCAAGTACCTTGCTTTTTAGAGAAGTTGTCATACTAATTTATATTTTGTGAATGTTCTCAGGAACAGCACATTAGTGCTGCCAGTGTGCAAACGAAAAACATGAAAGCTGTCAGGGTTTAATGAACTGAAGGACTTTTATAAATCAAAAGTGCATTTTGGAAAATTCACGATGGTCACAATTAGCCTCAGAAACATAGAAAGGGAAAAAAATTGGGGCTGTCAAGCAAAATTAATCTGTATTTGAAAGACATGTTGCTTGCTTTAAAAAAGCACAACAGACAATGACCTGCAGGGACACTGTACAACATAAATGCAGGGCCTAATGGAACCATTAACATCCATGGATCCAGCAGCACTTCCCAGATTGATCATGGCTTGGGGGAATATTTCTCAAGACAAAGAGTACCTTTTTTTTTTTATTGCCAACAAGGCTACTCATTCAGAAGGCCCCAATGACACCAGGATGATTTTAGAGCACTTCTAGGAGCTCAGGGTGTTGTTTCAGATCTCATTTCATGCCAAAGAGCTGGGGAGTAGGGGAACAAAGTAGGGATACCTACTAAATAATAAACAGCAGGCAAGGGTTTGATCCAAACTGTAAGACTGAAGATATAATTTGCACCAGTGCTTTCTAGTATGTGTATAACTGATTCATTAGCAAAACCCTAGACTTAGATTAATTGTTAAAATAAAATTACCATAGTAAGCAATATTCCAGCACTTTATACACAGAGGCAGAGGGCTTGGTGCTGTCATCTCTGACAAGATATCTATTAATTTATTACAGTTTGAGTGAACGATGCAATCTTCCTGCAACAATGTACCTGTCCTATTACAGACTCACTTACAGAGAGGTCCAAGACAAAGGCAGGAGACTGGAGTGCTGCTGCACTAATGCAAATTATTTGCCTAGCTGTAAAGAATGTTTCTTGTTCTTCACCTAGTCTAATTTCACGTATTTCTTTCTGTCTCGTTGTTGTTCCAAAGGCATAAATCTATATGAATAAACATGCATGTGTTCAAGTGCATAATGATTTTTACCAATAGGCACTTCTGACCAGGATAAACTCTTGCTGTAGAATTTGACTGCACCAAATTCAGGCATATTCTTAGTGACACATTTAATATATGGAGTTAAAAGCCATAGAAACCATTCACAGAATTCAGATTTCTAAACAAGAATTGTGAAAATTTCACTGACAATTCAGAACAGCTCTTATTTTACCTGAGCTTTAAACTGGTTTGTACTTCTTGATTTTTCCTCTGGTTTTATGTTTATAAAAATACTTCATAGCACATCTATAACATTTTATGCTACGTACCCAACTAGCATATACAGTCATTCATTAGTAACTGATACTTTGAGGTTTACAGAGGCCTGAACTGCATGTGCATCTATAATACAAGCAAGTGCTATTACAATGTATTTGTTGAGATGAGGCAGGAAAAACAAAAAAGACACCACTGCTCTAGCTGATTTTACTTTTAAAACAGTCCATTAAATGCCTTTTGGTAAATTACTTATTTAAATCAATGGACAGCTCAGGGAATCGTTTCTGTGACTCCTAATAGAATTCTAAGTTTCTTTGTTTGATTTCTTTTATTGCCATTGGTTGCATCAGACATCTGGGAACAAGTTGAAGAAAACCCAACAACAGAAAGGAAGCTTTTTGACACTAAGGTCAGAGAGTAGAAGGCTACACTGAGAGATCAAACCTACCACAATGAAGAACGTGTATCCTGCAAGGAAAGGAGGGCCCATTCTTTTTTCCCAGGGCAATACAATTTTCCTATGTGATTATATACAAAGAGCTCAAATTATTCATGCAAACACTCCCATTAGGGTCAACTGGAGTGCAGTGAGCAGGATGTGTAAGAGTGTTTCCTTGGAATCAGCAGGGACCAGGAAGTCAGTTGTGCTAGATATAGTTTATACACACTGAAAGGTCGTTTGGGCTTTTGTTGTCTAAACTAAAAAAGTAAGGAAGAAAGAAACAGAGGCCCAGTGCAATTAGCACCTTTATGCACCTTAAAGTAAATAAATGTTAGTTTCTAAATGCATAAATCTTTACATTTTTTCTAGACCATGGCCAAACTGACTTGACAAAGGTCATATACATAATATCTGCTGAAGAGTTAAGCATTGAGTTCCATTACTCTAAAATTAGAGGTACATCTGTTCTCAGCCCCAGGCAATTAATCCAGCCAATACTATGCTACCCACATTCACTTCTGTAACAGCAACTTTACTGTATCTTTGTAAAGAGATACAAAAGGTTAGGAAGAATAAAAAGAGTCTAAAAATATATTAAAAGATTTTTTAATTATTATTTAAATGATGGAAAAAAATCTAGAAAGAATAAAACAACGAGATCAGATTCCTTGATAGCACCTGTTTATATTATTCATGTACCAAAAACACTTATAATGTGTAAAATATCCATTTCAAAATAAATATTGTAAAACTGCCTCCTTTACTATCATTTTAAATGTAGTTCCCTGTAAGGAATATGAGGATATTCTCTATGACAGAAAAGAGTTTTTTTTTTTCTTAATCAAACCAAGTGTCTGCTAGAACAAATTACAATCAAATGCTCCTCTTAAGCAGTATTTTCAGTACTCAGCCTTTCCAGAACTGGTGGTGCTGTGTTTGTGAAGTCTCTGGCTGGACAACATGACAGGATGTAGCATGAACTGTTTGACTGAATCAACCACAATGCCAAGGGAAGGAACAGACTGTCACATCTAACAGGATGTGTCTGATGGAAACCTCTTGTGACAAATTAGAATCTTTCTGGTCTCTGAAAAGTGGGTGCCAAAGCAGTGCCCCAAATAAAATTTACTATCCATCAGTCCTTGTACTTAAAATGTTTTTCAGGAACTTATTTTTGTTATTTCTTCACTCCACCTAAATCATGTAGTTAGCAGGAACTACCAGTCTTTAAGGAGTATGGTACCTGATGCTCATTTGATGCTGGATTTATTTTGTTCTGTTTATAACAAAAATGGATCATTTCAAAAGTAAAACCAGCTACAACAGCGATGTCTTTTGTTTTGCTTATCATTTAGAGCCCTTGCAAAACTCTATTCTAAGAGCTGACAGGACTATACAGCACTCAGGATCTCACGGAGCTCAGCTCTTCAAATAAACAAGTCATCTATGCATACACTTATGCAATTACCTTCCAATTACAAAGACTCTTAAGAGCTCTTATATAGAGAAAATCAGCCATGCTCACTAGATATCATCTACACAATCAACTTCCATGCATATCCCTATGCATTTGCCTCAGGAAATGTATTACTGAGGGCTTGCCAATCAATTTTTCTGGATTCTAAATATTTTACTATGAGGTGCTGAGAAATTCTTACTACTTGCACAACTGCAACTAGTCTGTGAATGACTCTAACCCCAAAGAGTCTCCCAGTTTAAGTTTTGTGTCCCTAAAAAAGCTGCCTTATCTTTGTTTCACAGACCAGTGTTTTCTCACATAACTAAGTAAATAAAGCTAAATATTTGAACTCCAGTTAGAGTAAATTGTTTTATCTAGACTCCTGCCATTTATTGCCTCATTTCCACAACAGTGGTTCACTGCACACTGACAAATGAAAACTGTTCCTTTAGAAATCTCTTTCTACATACTTTACACTCAACAATAACTCAATTTTTCAGCTTTGCAGTATAGACACTGACAGGTCACATATATCAGAACACAGAGAGTTGTCATGGCAGATCAGACTACTGGCCCATCAAAGCCTGGTAGTCTGTCTTTACTGTGTCTCAGAGGAAGGTGCAAATCCTCACAACGTGATAAGCAATTATGCAATGGTACCCATAAGGGCAACACTTCTTTTGCACTTTTCCAATCAGCCTATAACTAGAAGTGAAAGATGCTATCATCCCTTAAATAATTTCCTATGCTGTGCATGACAGACTCCCTTCCCTTGTGATTTATATTCAACAGGACTCTGTTGCAGCTAATAGGCTCAAAATCTAATTTGGCCAAAGAACAGCAAGACTAAAAAGCAAGGTTAGCAATAAAACTTTGTTCTGAAAATGAGGACTGAAACAGTGAGAAAAAGATGGAATCTGTAGCATTAGCTATGTTGAAGTGTTATGTGCAAGCCGTTCAATGAATTCAGATTCACACCCAACTAATGAAAAAGACAAAGATGATATGTTAAAGGGCCATTTGGAACAGTCATGGAGTTCATGGCCTGGATTTATCAGCTCTCCTACAGTAAATTCTGAATAATAGTCTTTAAGGGTAACAATCACTCATGAGAAGATACTGCTTTTATTCATATGTCCTGGTAGTATTTTGCATGTCAGCTCCCCTGAAAAGCACTGTCCAAAACTGCATTAGTGATGTTTTATGGAAATTAATCAAAGCCTATAATCCCATTATCCTGGGATTCCAGCATTTCTGGACCTACTGCTCAACAATCTGCTGAGCTCAGAATAACTCAGTTTACGTTATTTCCAGTCTTCTTTGTAATTATTTTCTGTAATTGATGGAAGAATATGCAGAATATCCCACAGAGATCATCAAACCATCTGAGCTCTCTCTGGCTCTGAAAAAATCATTGAGATGTCAGAGGACTGTGAGTTCATATTTCCTTTCTCATAATGGGTAGTCATATTTCTATTGTTTCAAACCCTTATTTTTATCCAAACTTTGACATCTTCTCCCTATTTGTGGAAAGAAAGAGCAGCAGAAGCAGAGAAACAAGAAAGAATATCCAGGAAATTGTTAGGGAAAACTAATTTGTATAGGAATTTGTAATACATAAAAAACGAAGTATGTTTTCAGGGACAAATTAGCAACTTATTGAAGGTTACCAGCTTTTTATCTTATACTGAAATGTGTTATTACCCAAAACATTTGAAAGATCAAAAATACATGAGTGGAATTATTCTGAGTTATGTAAATGGAAACAACTGGAAGTGATTACCTTACACGGAAAATGAAGGAATTAATGACATTAAGAGGAAAAAGAGAACTGGTAGCTTCCAGAATATCAGTTAAATATGATACATCAAGATAAAGTGTGGCTATTTATAAAGTGCTTAAAAACAGGTAAAATGAAACATTAGTGAATATACTGTGTGAGAGAGGGAGATTCTGCTTTTGCAGCAGGACAGACATGCCTTGACTGGTCTTCTTAAATGCTGTAAGTCTATACTTGTAGGTACAGGAAAATGAAAAACTTTCTGAGCTTTTTTGAATAAGTACATATAAATGAGTAGATTTATGATTCATTTCCATAAAAGCAAATGTAAAATAAATGTTTTGAATATGATGTGCATTGGGTTTCTGCAGTACATATACATTTAGAAAATATATGCTGTCTAAAATGGAAATGCCACATTTACAAGAGTCAACATTGTTTGTTCAGAATTTGCCATTAAATTATTCTCTATTTTAGCAGCTGGTTTTGTACAGAACTTTTCACCAAAGTGAGTTGTGCTATGAATTTCAGTGATATGAAAATTTAGGGATATTGATATAAAATAGACAACTAAAAGCTGTGTGTATGTTCTCAGAAGGGACTTTACTATTTTTGGGTAACTTTACAATGAATGAACAATTTGGAGCTCTTCAGAAAATTGTCAAAGACCCACTGATGCATCACAGAGCATCTGAGCCTGTGGGGTAAAACTGTGGTCACTTGACGTATTCTTCCTGAAGGAAGAGCCAGTTTGAACATTGCTTTATGTCTGCCACAATCATCTGCATTTACACCAGTCAGAGCTCACAGGATGGGCCTGGTAATTGCTACACTGTTGGTACCACCCCTCCTTTACCACCCCAGCTTCAGCAGGCACGGGCAGGATTAGATTTATTAAAGTTAAAATTTCATCTACCTGATCTGACAGACTGATGTAACTCAAACTGCAGTATATTTAGGCAATGACTAATGGTAAATTAACCAGCATATGAGGAACACCTGCTTTCCTGCTAGCACCCCACAGCTCATTGTACCTCACCCTACCTCCCTGTAATACACATAAAAAGATGGCATTTCTTTCAACATTGGCTCTTTTGATTGAATATTTGCCTTTTTCATTTGTCAATAACCCTAGCTCCTAATGAATTTTAAAAACAAATTTCAAACACGAATTTGTATGTTATTTAGCCAGACTTTCTTAAACTGCAGGCATATCATAAATCCCTTGCTACTCTCCTAAACTGCATAGGTAACCTAAAAATGTATGATGTGATGACATGCAATATGTTAATGGTAATCCACTGCCAGCCTTAGACAGACACATTTTCCAGCTTATTAAGACCTAAATGATTCCCTTTAGGGCCTCCACTATGTGCAATTGTGAGGCTGCTGAGGGTCACTGGGTTATAACCTGAAACTCAGCTTCACCCCTCTCCAGCCTGGGCTGATGAAGCTGCATTGACAGCTTTTGTGCAATTATCCTTCTCTAACAACAAATAGAAAAAAAGACTTACAAGTTTGATGCTGAAACAGTATCTCAGCTATAAAACTGGTCAATATTCAGCTCCACACATTCGGATGAAGACACAACCTTTGCCTGCATCTCATACTTGTTAGGCAAAGTGTCTAAGGAGATACAATTACCTGTGAGAAATATATTCTAGACTGTGTAAGGAGACATGGCAGCAAAGTCATTTGAAGCAAGGGACCTAATTAGGAATACATTAAAATTCCAGGCTCTCAGTTGTATGAGGAAACTCAGAGCTTGACTGCATCTGCTTAATATTGGGATGTACCTCCAGGAGTAACCAAATATCTCTAAATGATTCATATCCACAGGGACTGGTTTGGGTCACAGACTGAAGTGATGTGAGAAATGGATTTGGAGACTGTCCTCTTGAATATTCTTGAGATTGGGGTTTGTTTGATTTTGGAGGGGTTTTTATAACAATGGCTAAGAGAAAATAAAAAAAAAAAATACAGGATTATTTCAGTGTTTGGACAAGTGCCAGAACACCTGAATTCTGGAAGGAAAAGTATCTGCCCAATTTCTAGCAGACTTTTCATGTAGAAATAACATTAAAATGGACAAACTGCTGTAAATTCATTGCATTATGCTCCACATTTGATTCCAGTTCCTTTCTAACTGCAGTTCAAGTTGGATTTTGTCACATTTACAAGACCTTGAATAGTCTGGGATCTTGGCATGTTAGAAAATTATTTCCTTAAGCCTGACTGTAGAAAGAATCCTCTGTTAAAAGGTCTTCACCCTCATTTGGTAAAAGTACATTAAAATAACAAGAGATTTGGGAGGAGAAGGTGGTCGTAGGACAGAGAAGATGTGATAATTCTTCTAGTAAGAAATGAAGATATTTAATTTGAAAAATTCTTTTAAGAGTCAAATTAGGAATTACATTGTATTTTTACAATTCTAAATATGTTAAGTGAATATTGACTTTGGGCTAAGTTTTGCTTTGTCAAGCACCAAACTCAAAAAACCATAAAATTAATGGTGCTTTTCCACTTTTTGCAATTGGAATCCTAATCCAGGAGTGTTCAGTAACAACAAGAAAAGACTTAGAGGTCACTGAAATTCCAGAGGAATGAGGATTCCTCTGTGATTTTTGCAGTGCTTGAAAGTTTGCACACACCATCTTGCACAAAATTGATGGGACCACAGTCACAAAATACTAGCAGTTGCAGACAAACTGCAAGCACCTTAAAGATTCTCACCTAAATCAGATTAAAATTTTCTAGATGATACTTTAAATCCCTTTCAAAGAGATGTCATTTAGAGTAACCTAAAAAATTCATTTATTATCTAGAAATTAAAATTCCACCAAAACTTTCATTTACCATCAAACAATACAAACACATGCTCAGTATTGTTCAGATCTTAGCCAGCCTCATTTTTTTCTTTATAAGTAACACCAAACAACAATATAAATACACATGAGCCTGTAATTCACTGACCATGGGAGTCTCAACATTTTGAATTTTTAAATTAGATGAAAGGAGACCTTCTAGATCTGCATAACCACCTGGGAGCCCACAAGTAAGCTCTTCTCTGTGGTAATTTTACGGTCCCAAACCCTGTTTTTATTTCCCATCTTGTAAATAACAGACAAGTCTTACTGCAAATAATTTCATGGTGTTGGAAAATGTGAATCAGTACCCTATATAAGATTTCCTCCATTTGAGGGGCTGAGGAGAAAAGAGTGTTCCAAACTGATGATGTAAATCTCACAGTCTGAGTTTCTTTCTGATAACGGTGGCTTCAGCTACCACCCACTGAAGCAAGAGAGTCTTGTCACAGTTCATAAATTGCTGAAAACAGTTTCCTTTTTCGTGAAGTTTTATAATTATTCCCTTTTAGCTTTATAAAGCAGGCGCAGTCTAAACCTTTTATAAAACAAATGCCTCCCATTTTCAAATATTAATTGCCAAGATAGGAACAACAGTTCTCTATTAAGTAGATAGGAAATAAACTAAATCTGTTGTTAACACTGTTGTTTAACAGTTTCCATAAGTGAAATGTCACCTGGCCGCTTGAGAGAGAAGAGATGCCAATTTCAGTGATTGCCTACATGACCTGTTTTCTTCACCCTTGGGTGATAATGCATTTAGTGTTAATGAAGAGTAAAGATAAGGTACATTTCTGAGCCTGTACATCCTCTTGAGCTTCAAACTCACAAGCTTCAGAGAGAAAAAAAAAAAAAAGAACAATCAACAGTCACTTAAGAACAACTACAGATATGTACAACAGTGATATCCAGATTGTGAAGTCTGCCAAAAGTTCTGGAGATTTGTAGGAGATAGTCTATTCCTAGATGTGTTGTTGCTCAAAGCATAGGCCTGATGCTGAAATTGCAGCTGATATCATAGTTCAAAAATAAGGATTATTTGGCTCCCAGTATTTTCTTTGGGTATCAAGTCACAACAGAAAAACAGATACATTGAGGATGAAAAATAATAATTTCAGTTTGGCATTGACCTGGAGCCCTCTGTTACACTTGCGAGAAGGTAGCAGAGAACCAGCCAGATACTTTGTATTTCAAATTCAGCTCTGTTACACTGGCCACAACCACACTGTAACACTAAGGACAAGCATTAGTTGAAAATAAGGAATTAGAGCTTTCACTACCAAGATTTTCCAGATTTTGTCCATAAGACACAGTTCTGTTAGATGCAGAAGAACAGCCACAAATGCCTGGGGCTTTATTGGGGGTAAAGAAATAGTGAATATATGGAAAGATAGATATATACCTTTTTTTCATCTGAGATACGGCAGAATAATATTTCCAGAATGTTTTCCCAGCCTCCTATCAGTCAGAGGCTTCTTGAAAGTTGTTGCCTATTTAACAGCTGCTAAAGGACCTCTTATCCTTAAACTATGTGATTACTCCTTGCATCCATTTTTACTTTTGGCCTCCAGAAAACCCTGTAGATTCTACGATTTAACTTAATTTTGCCTGGCTGAGTATTTAATTTTATTTCTTTAAAATCCACTATTCAAAACTTCATTGGGTGCCACAGGGGTTTTTGCTGCATCAAACACTGAACAATTCTGCCCTGTTCATCCTTGTGTGATCTGTGATTTCATAATAGTGTTTTAGTCAATCTCTGTCACCTCTTTGCCAAATCACCCCCTTCTCTAGAAAATCTAGACATTTAGTCAGTTTCATCTCCTCTCATATGCTGTAATTCAAAGTCTCTGACTGCTCCTATCATCCTTTATTGCATTACTATATATTTTCTGAAGTAGGGAA
>NW_008239283.1:4294164-4300285 GCF_000691975.1 Corvus brachyrhynchos | reverse complement strand
CATGGATCTATACAGACAAAGGAAAGCTTTGTTTTGTTCACAAATGCTCTCTTAATAATTTCCAGCTCTGTGGTTTTTTTATCACTGCTGAACACTGAGCTGCTATTTTCAGAGACACTTCGAAGTAATTTCACAATCTCATTTCTGATTAGTAATATCAAAAGTCCATTTCGTTATATAGGCAGTCACTTTTCATTTCTAATGTAATTTTGCATTTATCATGCAAAGTACTTCCAACACTAAATTATATCTGCTGTTTCATTTCCCTGTCACGTAGCATCCCAGTATCCTTCTGCAACATTTTGCAATCAGATTTAGATTTTATTATCCTCAGCAATTTTATACCATCTCCAACTGTCACCTTGCTATTCCTCCCCCTTCCAGACCCTTTACAAATATGCTGAAAAGCAAGGTGGCAAAACAAGGTCCCGAGAGATTCCGAACTCCCTCCACAGCAAGAAGTGATCCCATATTCCTATTTCTGTTTTTTTTCTTTTCTTCTACTTTTCCTAAGCATCTTATAACATCCCAAGACAATCTCATTCCTTTAATGATAGTGCTTGCTCATGGTTTTGTGAAAAACTTTACTGGTATCTGAATAGAGACTACTACGCAGATCAGAGAGATGCTTACTGGCTCCTTGAAATAACAAAACAACCTGAGAGCTTATTGTTTACCTCTATGGAAGAGGGTCACAAATAGATATTTACCTATTACACATAAGCTATCTATAGACAGCCTAAGTATATTTTCTGTAGATTCATCGGGGCAGAAGCCAGACTAAGCCATCCATTCCCAATTTTCAGAGTTACCACTACAGACCTTTCTGAATTTCATGCTTCTGATAATTCCAAAAAGAAGTTGACTAGACAATACAGCAAAGATAACCATTCAGAAATTTCCTTCCTAAGTTCC
Organism: Corvus brachyrhynchos; assembly: GCF_000691975.1. Taxonomy (NCBI): domain Eukaryota; kingdom Metazoa; phylum Chordata; class Aves; order Passeriformes; family Corvidae; genus Corvus; species Corvus brachyrhynchos. The sequence goes on along the minus strand of NW_008239283.1, from coordinate 4,299,370 downwards.
TTCAAAACCCTTGGACAAATACCATCAAGACCTGATACTGCTCATTTTACTTCAATAGCTTCATAAAGACTGTACTGGAGGGAAAATGTAGGAAATTACTACCTCCATGGTGAACACTAAGACATATAACTCATCCATATTTTCTACTCCGTTCTTACTGCTTTTGTTCTTTCTTAGTCTTTCTCCTTTTATACCTCAGTAATTTATCTGCTGCACAATCTCTTTGGCAAATCTCCATGAATGGCCTGTGACTTGTCTCCTCAGGGAAGTTTTTAATTCTCCCAGGTCCAATGAAATCTGTAAAATAAATCATGATGGTATTTCAGTTTGCATTCAAATGAGAACACAGAGTGTCCCTTGCACCTTGAGCTGTCATTCAAACCTGTGCAAGGTGGATGAATAGTATGGCCATTCTTATTAATTCTTATTAACGAAGGAAATAAGACAGTGGAGAATCAGCTTTACCAGATTTATACTCTGCCTGTGATATTTTACAATTACATACCACTTTGCACTGAAATGCTAGTGTGACATCTGAAAAGAAATCTCAAATAATTTCCTGCAAATGGGGAGCTCCTTAGTACACTTACTGGACACACTAAGTACCTCTTAGAAATGTCTGGTTTGGTACCTAAACCCAAAAGTTTATTTCCTGCTTGATAACTCAGTGCAAAGTTAATGGAAATACTTGTTCAATCTATATTTACTGTGGTAAGGAGCAGGTCTGAATATAGGTTAATATTCTCTGGTGCTGGAAAATTTTATAGCCCAGTTGTTATATTTATGAACAGGGAACTGAATAAAACTTTCAAAAGCAAGACTCAAACAATAATTTGGGGGGGGGGGGGGGGTGGTGTGTTGTTGTTTGTTTGTTTTTATCTGGGCAGAGTTTATAATACCTTTTGAAAATCTGACTTTTTACTATCCATAACAACTTGGTGGGAAGGATACAGTTAAATCCTAACTGCAAAGTCTTACTCATGTTAAAAAACAGGGCAGTTGTCTGACTGTGGGGGAAGGACAGGAACATTTTCTATTACCTACTGTTCCGATATTAATCAGAGTTAAACCAAGGTTATTCTACAGCAACTTCAAATTGTGACTAAGAAGCAAAAGAGAGTGTGTGACTCTTCAAGATTTCACTTTATGAACAGAATATTAGTAGGATTGGATAGCATTTCAGCTTTTCACAATTGTATTGTACTGCATTTCAAAAAGCATAGATGAGGTCCTGAGAAATCAGAGCAATCAAACAAAAAAGCAAGATACATTCTTGAACAGGAATACATGAGTTTTCTGATCACTAGCACAGTGGTTTGAGTGAGTTATCATTTTGCAGTAAATTCAATTCCATCAATAAAGCTGAGGTAGACATCAAACAGAAAGCTTTAAAAGCATATCTTGGAATCCTCAAGAGATTATGATTTTGTTTAGCAATGAACAGACAAAGATACATTTCAGGAAGGTCTTTTTTATCTTATCTCTGGCTCAAATTTCATTTCTTCCTGGATTTTCCCTCTTTTTGGTTTTTTTTTTTTTTTTTTTGTTTGTTTTGTTTTGTTTTTTGTTTGTTTTGAAGTCATGTTCAACATTAAAAATACAATACTGAGCCTGCCACCGAAGAGTCCACTTAGTGTCTGCAAAGCTAAGAACCCTTTATTCAGAGGAGCATATGGGGGGGTTATAAAAGAAGGAAAGAAATCCTATATAAAGGGATGGAGTCCTTCCAGAAACCAGGCAACAGGGCTTTGAAGGAGGTGCAGATTATAAAGCAGATTGTCTCTAGAGCCTATCCCAAGAGCTTTATTGCTGTGGGGATACAAGGATAACGTGATGTACCGCCGTGTCTGTCTACCTGGCACAAGAGGGGGGCTATGAATCTGTCTTGGGGTGACTTTATGGTGTGTATCCCCTCTCACTGCCCTATGCCCAGAAATTAACTTTGTGCCTTTCTGTGCCTTTAAACTGAGCCTGAGAGGGGGGAGAGGGAGAAAAAACCGAGCAAACTTTTCAAAGCAGTTGTTCAAGGACACACATACACACTTCTCTGTGTCCTGCTGCAGCAGCAAGAGTGGAGGAAGCACCCTTCTTTATTCTCAGCCAGCTTCCAGCTCCTTTTCTCCGGAGGGAGACGGAGAGTTGAACTTTGTTTTCCTGGGACTTCGGTTTTTCCCTTCTTCTCTTCTGGACTGTTTCAACATCAGAACACATCGGGAGAATTTTTCCACCAAAGCCCCGGACCTGGGCCCACAACCCAGCTCCAAGGAGGAGGAGAGAGTGATTACACCTACAGAAGGACTCTGAATTTTCCCAAGTTCCTCTCCACAGTGAGAGGTTCTATTATTTAGCATTATTATCCTTTTCCTGTGTGTTTGTTAAATAAATAGTTTTTATCTCTTTCACTTTCCTCCGAGGAAAAAATTTTTTTTTTCCCAAACCTGGTCAGGGAGGGATGGTTGTAACCTGCCTTCTATCAGAGGATATTTTCCTCCAAATTTGTCCAAACTGGCACAGGATCACAACAAAGGCAGGGATGCTGCATGTAGTCCCCCTCACAAGAAAGAGATTTCTATATCTATAATATTTTCTCTATCTATATTCTCTAATAATAATATGTAATTCATCACAAGAGATTTTACTATTATGAAAGGCAAACCATATTTTATGTGTGTACTGTAATTTTGTTATACAGTGTTACAAGTCAAAAGGGAACACCTCTGACACGTACTTCCCTAGGGAAAGGTTTATGGAGGCATTGCCTGTGAATAATCACAGAGTTCTTCTATGTTCTAGTCACGTTTCTCCACCTTACAGTCATTTATTATTTGAACAAATGGAGATGGAAAATTCAACAAGTACACTACTTTAAAGGTGACATTAAGCAATTCTGGAGTTAGCACTGGTGATTGCTGTGATTTCATGTTATCAACCATTGCTGGTCCATAATCAGAATTCTCCAAAATTCAGTACAGAGAAGTGCCAAAGAATTGGTCCTACAACAGACATTTCCAGCTGTATTCGATGTCTTCCAAGGATTGCTGCTGTCCCTTATGCCGAGAGCACAGCGAGCAAGCAGAAGTTAGTACAGCTGAGATTTCTGCACCTCGTTTGCCTCAGTACTTCAAAGCTGTGACTGGCACTCAATCACACCAAGGAGTTTTTGTCATCCACTCAGGGCAGAGCTGTACCTGCAAGTTTTGGACACAAACTCAAGCAGGAAAACAGTAGCAATAGGTGATACATCGAATGCCTCTACCAGAAGATAATTGTTTCCCTCATTACTATCACTGGCCTCACAACAACCCAAAACTTCTCCATTAGCAACAAGTACAGCGGAGATGCACAGTCCCAGCCTTATACAATGTTTAGGGGATTTCACGCAATCAACAGATGTATCAACCATCTTTTTTAATGACTTTAATTACTTCTGCAGTGATTTCCTCCTTGCACCAAGGGTGAGGGGATCAGTACATGGAGTCCTGGGGAATTGCAAACAGGCAAGATGAGATCCCAGCACCAGGGCCCCGATTGCAGTAAGAGGCCTTAATGGTCCTAATCAGCCTCTCCTGGGGCCTCCACCCACTCTCTTCCCATGGTCATGAAATGAGCAAGCAGATGGGTGGAACTTTCAGTGTGGGACAGGCCTGGCAGAGCTACGTCTGAATAACTGGTGGCCTACTTGTCACACACTAAAATGAGGAATAAACATGTTAGTGGTCAGCTCAAACGGTCCTGATACTTCAATGGGGGAGGGGGGGGTAATATTGTCTCTTCTTTCAGTCTCTTGCTCGCTGTGATCCAAGAATCCAAACTTTCCAAACTTTCTCAAGGAACACTCCTTGAAGAGGGAGTTTTGGCTTCCCTAATCAATGCCTGTAATGTGATGATATTTCATTTTTTTTTTCATTTTGCTATGTCAGATACAAATACTGTGGAATGCGTAGTGTAAAGTCCTGTTCCTCAGTGGAGAACCTGGTTGGTATGATCCAGCTTGAGAACTGTGAGCTAGTAAGAGCTACTGTTCCCTTTGGTGAGAGCTCTGCTAGGAGACTACTGTTGTATAATATTTATATATAAGAACATATCAAACTCAAAAGTGACTGCAATGTTAGGTCAGCTTGTGTATATGAGCCATACAAATTAAAACCATAGTAAATGGAAAAGACTGAAAGTGCTGTAGTTGCTGTTATTTCACCTGCTTTGTTCCCCTGTGACAAGAGCCCTTTCTACAAACCATAGCAGATCATTTAAGAAGTTCCCCATCTCACACAGAAGGATGTCCAAGGCTTTGATCATTCAGCACCTCATAAAATTCCCAAATCCCTAACCTGTCATTAATTGCCAGCGAGCATTTCCAAGCAGGAACACAGTACAAGACTGGATGAAAAGCGAAACTCCAAAGTGCCCAGCATTACTGCAGATGCTTGTGGGTGCAGACAAGTATCCTTCAGCACACATTGTAGCATCATCATTTTCTGCCCTGTGTGGAGAAACCCCAGAAGAATGGCACAAAACACCGGCGGGGATTTTTGTCCATCGTCACCAAAACCATAGCCGTTCACTTGATTTTTTTAAAAAAATATTTTGGAACCATTTTCTGAAGATTCAAGGCACGTGATGAATATTGCAACAGATATTGATCAGAGTTCTGCATCTTATTATAACCTACATCTATGTTTCTTTAATTTATATTGGGCTGTGGAGGTAACCAGAAACAGTTTTTTACTTTATGTTGTCCTTATGAAAGAAGGCTCGATCCATACAGAAGAGCAGGAGTGACCACGAGATGTCACCCAGCCTCTATGAGCTCTTGTGAAGACTGGGGGAAACAGACCATTCTGAAGCCGAGCAAAACGAGAGACTGTCGCCACTACAAAACGCAGTCATCTCCTTATTGCAAAAATACACCAGCTTCCTCTGCGCTAATGGCTCTCAGAAGCGAACTTCAGGTAGAGCGTAGAGCTTGTTTCAAAGACAGCCTAAGCGGATGAACTGACACAAATACCTGTTCTTAATGCTTAGGAAACGTGTGGGCTGCTGTAACGCGTCCGCTTAGCGCGGGCAAAGCCGCACTGCTGCCAGCGGCGGGATCCGCGCCCGGCCTGACGGGTTTGCCGGGAGAAACCCTCACAGGAGGGGGACAAGCCCGGGGACGCGGAGGCCGGGAGCCGCCTCCGCACACTCACCACGGCGGGCGGGGGGCGCG
>NW_008239283.1:4229225-4293564 GCF_000691975.1 Corvus brachyrhynchos | reverse complement strand
CGGCACGGGGAGGTTTCGCCGAGCGCGGGTGGCGGTGCCGCGGGTGGGAGGATGAATCTCGGGCGAGAGTCTGTTGAAATCTCCCCCTTATGATGCCATTTACAAGCTATCTGTTCCACCCGGTTTGCTGGTTTTGTTCCCTCTCCAATGCTTTGTAAACCTCTAGGAAGTGAATTTGAGAAAAAGGTTCCTGAAAGCTGTTATTTCGGTGCCAAATGTGCCTTGGGCTGCCGTATCTTCTACTACTTTTTTTTTTTTTTTTTTTCTTTTTTTTTTTCCGGAGATGCACTGAGGTTTGGATTGGAAAAAACAGTGCTTTTTATTTGCCAGCTTCGGTGTTACACATCAACATCACCTTGTGGTTTGATCGCAGGGATTTCTCTCTGTCAAAAGCAGTGAGTGACCTGATGTGATTGCATAGGTGTGCGGACCTATATTGAACAAGTATTATATTGTTTCCTTTGAGTTTCAGCAACTGTTTAAGGCAAAGTTACTTTTCAGCATATTTAGGGGGAAAATATATGTCACTCAGTTTTGAGGAAGTAAACCTTGGTAGAGGCTTTCCCCAGTGTCAAGAGTCTGTAGGTTCCATCTTTACCAGATATGGTACAATATCGGTCTCATCTTTTGAGAACATATTTTTCTTTCTGGCATTGGGGTCAGCAAACCTGAGAAAATGAATTCTCAATTCTTGCACTAGATCTTGTTATATCAATCTCTCTGGATAACTGCAGCAAGAATAGAACACTCTTTAAATGAAGGCTCACTCTTGAGATTCATGTTATTATACAGTCTTATTTGTCTAAAAAGCTCTGTCGCCTTGTCCCGATGAAATAGTATGATGGCTTTTTCAACAGCATGACTCATAATCCTAAATACAGGAATGAATTTTGACTTAGTGCTGTGCAAGTGCTTTATCTCAAGCTTTGTGTGTAGAAAATGCAAGCAGGGTGGAGGGAGTCGCTGGTACTCATCTGCTAATCTTTGTCCTCAGGAGGACAGCGAGTTGTTTCCAGGCTGGGGGTATGTCTTTGCTCCCAAATCAATGATGTGATGATCTCAGTTCTTCCAGAATAGTTTTGCCATTTCATAAAAAGCTTTCAAAAACAGAGGAACCGGTTAGTTCTTGGTTTCTGTATTATTGAAACCATTTTGCCTGGGGACACGAAGTTCAATTTAGTCTGAATGGGTGATTTACCTTTTTCCTTCTTGATCTCTGTCTAATGACTCTGACTGTGCTTCATGAGAAACTCTGCTTACTGCAGCACCCACGGTTCACATAATTGCTGCTGGTTGTACCAAGCCTAAGAGTAGGGGAAAAACTTTTTTTTTCTGGTTGTTTTATTGCATACAAGGTATGTTCACTTCTGCTTTCTGTTCTATACCTGTCTGAGATGAATGTAGGGAGTAGTTTACTCTTAAAATGGCCTGTGGAACAGTATGTTTACTGAAAGAAATGTCTATTCTTCATGATTTAACATATGCAGGCTGTTTTCTGTTACACTTATGTAGAATATGGATTTATTTTGTACGAACAGAATAAGGATTAAATAAGAACATATGCTTCATCTTTTCTGCATGATAAATCCATCTTGCTGTCCCGGAGGAAGGCAGCTTATACAGCCTGGGTTGAAAAGATGCTGAAAGACAAAGTGACTGAATGCTGAATATAAGAAGATCAGGTTGTCTAAGCTCCCCAAACTAGACTGCCTAAAACTTGGGAAGCAGCCAGCAACACTGGGTGCAAATCATGTAAAATCCTTAATCTGCTTCATGAAATAGAATCTGGCAAAATAATGAAGTGTTCTGAATTCTTAAAATGACTTAGAATAAAGACAATTGCTCTCCAGTTTTAAGTCATCTCCCTCCAACCAGATTCCCTTCTGTTCCCTTGTATAACAAAAAAAAAAAAAAAAAAAAAAAAGAAAGCTTTGAATTGTTAATTTCTATGCTTCAGATAATATGTGGAATTTTATTAGCAGCACTCCTTTCCCTTCAAGTTTGAAGGTTTTTTTTTTTTAATTTCCTTTGCTGGGTTATGTTTTTGGCGTTGTATGCTGCCATCATCTAACAAGTTCACTCTGCTTTTGCTTCTGTTGGATAAAATAGCTTAGCATGCAGTTTCATTCCTCATCTTGGCTCCAGAATTTTAATAGAACTTCAGGAGTCATTGACATTAACTGCCCCTAGAAGGTATTGTAACTTGATTATTAGCTGTGTGGTAGGTGTTTTGAAGGCTTATGTGAATGCAGTGTTCATGTTTTGAGAAGATTGAGATATAAAGGAGACTTAGTGTTTTATGAGAGAATGGGAGAATTAGTTCAGGTTTTTTGTTAGGAAGAGCAGTCCCAAGGGAGATCCAGTGGGAAACATTATTGTTAATTTGCCAACAGATTGACTTCATGTTTGCTCGGTCTCTTAAGTAGATGTGGAAAGAAATACACTGATGAATATCAAAGTGCCAGGTTCTGATAGTATTTTCACTTACATCACATAGTTCCCAAAGTGTCTGCAGAACTCTTCTGCTGAGCCTGTTTTGGAACCAGGGTACTCCAGCAGCAATTCTTGGTGAAAAACATCGGAAGCATCTGCTAAGGAAATGAACACACTGCACAGTGCTAATCAGCTGGGAATCTGATGAGTGGAAACTCTTTCAGGAATCAAGCAGCTTTGCTATTACTGCATCTTCAATTTCAAAATAATTCTAAACTGTTTGGAGTGGAATAAGGTCATTCTTTATTCCTCTCTACTTTTGCCAAATTAATATTTGTGCATCTCTGTATTTCATGTACCACATACACGCGTGAACTTAAAAAAAAAAAAACAAACAACCAAAACCAGAACACCAAAACCTAACAAATCTTTTGTTCTTCTTCAGAAGAAAAAGTGGAATTTTGTGTTTGCAACCGTCTGTAGGCCTGCACACTCAAAACTCTCTTGTTTTCCTCTATAAGCCTCCTATTATTGGCATAGACTATTGAAGTTTTGAAGGCTTCCTTATCTATTTAACTTTCATTTCCTGAAGAGCCCAGGCCTATAATGTAATGAAGTATAATTTCTCTGAGGAATAAATCTCATTCAGATCATATTTTGGTAGTGGCTTGATTTCCATTGCTTTTGACCGTATTTTTTTTACTATTTCTTGCTTGTTCTGGTGAGTTGATAAGTTACTGTAATTTATGCCTACAAGGAAGGGGTGAGTAGAGTTTTGTACAAACTTAGACTAGTTAGTAGACAGACTTAGTGGAGGGTTTTGGTTAATGATATAGGCCCTCTAAATTGGATGTCATCTGAGGAGGAGCCACCATAATGATGAAGAATTGACAACGCAGGTGCTAACACGGCCTCCCAGCTGTGAGGCAGTGGCTTTCTGTGGCAATGCAGACTTTTGTCAGAGTGGATAGCCTTATTCTTTTACTCAAACTGGAATAGTTCAGCTGTCTTGAGATGAATTTGTGGGGTTTTGTTCTTTACCTTCCCACAAGGAGAAGTCTTGTCTGCTTTAATCAGGTCAATCATTCAAGCCCAAGGTCTGTGCATGCACTCAGGCGAGGATGCAGGTCCTTTGAGAAGCTTCTGCTAAAGAGATGGCATTTCCATACAGGTGTGGCAGCTTGTGTACTAGGGAGACACTGCAGTGAAAGTACAAAGAGGAAATAGTTTGGGGGACGGGGATTCCCTCTTACAGTACTCTAAATAGCGAAGTCCTTTTCACAAGGAAAGCTTAAGTCAATGCTGTGATTCATTTGATTTATTATTTATGGTTTGTATGAGTTAAGAATCCTGTGATCGTGGCCCTTTGAGTCTCACAAGGACCTCTTATTCCTCTTAGCTAACTGTATTTTTTCATATATCCCACAGGCATTCCAAACTGTTTAACCTTGATTATTAGTCTAACCTGCTGACATTTGTCTTACTGATATTTACATCCTGATAAAATCCTGTAATCTTTGAAAGCAACCAACGACCTCTTTTGACCTTGTCCTTTAGACAAAGGCATTTCCCTAGATTACAAGTAGCATGCTGAACCTGATTTTACTTTTATTGGTTGTTGCTCACGGGTCATGTAGTTTGTTACATTTCTTTATATATAATTTTTGACATAAAATTTATTCCTTGTGGTTATGTTCCCCTAGAATAGTTTTACAACTAAAACCTTTCTTTTTCACTCTTGTTAGATTAAGCAATAGAGTCTATTGCTGCTGGTTTCCCATTGCCTGTTAAGGCTGTGTTCCTCCCTTCCTATGTGCACCTTGACTTTTTATTTAACCTGAATTGAGGTCCTAGCAAAGCATTCTCAGATGGCTGCTAATCAAGTAGTAGATCTCATGCTAGGGAAAATCCCTTCACCAGAAGGGTTGTCAGGCTTTGGAACAGGCTGCCCAGGGTTGAGTCAGCATCCCTGGAGGTATTTAAAAGCCATGTAAACTCTTGGACTCTATGATCTCAAGTACCTTTGCCAACATAAGAGATTTTATAATTCTAAGTTTTCATGAAAGGTACAAGCTACAGTGAATTACCATTCCTGCCCAAGATTATATTTTGTGAACTGGGTGTTTTTTGACCATTGGAAGATACTGAACACTTGGATTTTACTACATTGTGTCATAGCCCTCTTGTCTGCAAAATGTGTGACCAGAGTGGATTAACACATTTTTACCTCTTTAGCAATTAGAATCTTCTTTATCTGCATAAATTCCCTTGGGCAGAAGTTCTCTTGAGTTTGAATGCTGTGTCTTATCTCTCACCTCTTTTTTTTTTTTCCAGTTCTCACCCTTTCTCTTTGTTTGTTGCTTTTCTGCAGAGAGCTATTACTGTTCAATGGAGCTTCAATGCACTTTTTGAACTCTGCAGAATGCATGTAATATACCTGGAAGACAATTTCAAGTATTTATGGACCCACATAACTAAACTTGTATTTTCTCTTCTATTTTGACCTTCTTTTTTGTAAAATGAAGCATGAAATGTGTTTTGATTAAAGATGGTCTATCTGAAACATTTCTTAGACACATAAACCTTGTCTGCATAATATACATGAGTAAAAAATATACATAACTACTTCATTCAGTGAATTTGAAAATTGGTATAGTATTCATAATAAAAATCCTTGAACAGATAATTTACCTCCTAACAAGCTATAAGTAATTTCTGTGAGTCTTTCTTGATAGGCTCTGTTCAAGTACAGTTTGTGCAATCACTTAATTTTCCATATTGTAGATTTAGAAGAGTGAAAATACCAGCTCCAAGTTGCTCAAGAAAGTTTCATGCTGCACCTCTACACCTCTTTATCAGGCATTCCAATTCATTACCTTTTTCTTAGTTTCTCCCTGTATTTGAATTGCCCATTTCTGTCTTGAAGTAATTAAAGCTTTTTTTAATAATTAAAATAGCAATAAATACAGGAAACATAGAATATCTCTAGAAGCATTCCTCAGACAGCAGCAACAACGTATTCATCATCTTCAGATTATCGGGTTGAGTTTTCTTACTGTCTTGTGTTTAGTATGAGTTGTACCTAAAAATGGGCCCCCTTTCCCTAGAAGGAGTAGAGCGTGTTATTTTCCTGTGTGTTTGTTTGGGTTTTAGGGTTTTTAACTTGATCAGGGAATTTCTGAGCCTCCTGGCAGAGGAGCTTTCTCCCTAAAAAAAAAAAAAAAAAAAAGAAAAAAAAAAAAGGGAAAAAGAGAGAGAAACTAAGCAGACAGACAGATGTATTTCTATTTCATACCTAGGAAATACATTAAATATTCTTGACATAGGAATTTTCACACCTATTTGGCAAACTCCCGCTGTAAAGGTAAAGGAGCTTGCAGCACTGTTCTCTGGAGGTTCCAATACACTGTGTGTGGATACAAACTTCCCTACTTATTTCACAGGGGCACACACACACAAAATAATCAAGGCACACCTCCAAAACCCTCCAGTATCTCAGCTTTTGAAACACTCTTACAATGCTGACAAAAATGCTTTTGGCTAATGGTAGACCTATAGTACATTTAGGGATGATTTTGGCATAAGGAGGGGCTGCAAAATGAATGGCTATTCCTTGGCTTGCAAAAAGATGCTAAAAAAAAAAAAAAAAGTGGGCAAGCAGTCCAAATAAGGCACCAGTTTGAAGCAGGGGTTGTGGAGGTCTTACAGGCATTGCTTGCAAGCAGTGTGTGAGTTGTTTGAGAAAGGCTTTTGAAGCACTCAAGCTGTCTGTAAGTAAAACTAAATTAAGATCTTGAGCATTAAATTTGAGTAGACATGTAGCCAAATAAGAATATTTATTATTAATTTCTTCTTAGATTTCATTAAGAATTGTCACCCTTGTAGTTTGGCAAGATTTTGTCAACAAAATCAGTAATTGTGTTTCCTGATCTGACAGTATAGGAAAAGGGTGTGGAACACGCTGTAGAGCAGTAAAAAAAAGATTTCTCAATCTCTACCGCACAGACTTCAGCCTAGGTTTTACAGGATATTTGACCACATTATTAAAGCTACCTTGTTCCAATTAGTCCCTTAGCATATTGATTTAGTTTTCTAAGTTCTTGTAAAAATGAGCAGTTTACTTCCCTGAATTTCTTTTTATTAAATGCAGTTTGTCTATCAGGATTATCGATCCTCCAAGAACATGGTGAAAGGCAGTATCATTCTGTTTTCACTTCACATCTGTTCATGTTATGCAGCTACTTTTCTTTTACTAGACTGCAAAAAAGCACACAGGAGGAGAAAGCTTCCAGTGGTTTTTCTGCTAAAGCTAACAGCTATTTTACCATAGATAAAATCAACCAGTTTTGTAGACTTAGTCTGATTTTAAGAGCCTATAATCAAGTTTCTGTATTTTATGGTTATACTTTAAATGTGGTTATGGTTATAGTTCAATATAGTTCAATAATAAGCTATTTCTAATAGACATTTTCTTAAATACCAATAGAGCTTTTTTATAAATCAAAAATAATAGTAAAAAAATCTTTCTTTCGATAGCTTAACTTCTCTTGAAACAGAAAGATAAACTGTGCTTCTTATAGATAAGCCATAGTTCTTATGGGAGTACTTTTCCTGAGTTTTTTCAGTAGCTTGGCATTCATAAGTTCAAGAAATTGGATAATCAGCAAAATAAGAACTTCTGACTTTATTAATGATGTGAGAAATGAAACGAAGTTGTAGGAGTGTTTGGTTTCACAAAGTGATTTGACCTATGACTGAATGTACATCCTGATGGTTTGAGGCCTCTCAGGCAGTTTACTGATACCAGGTTTTGGCCCCAGTTGTTAATCCTTGTGAAGTCTTTGAGTGTCAGAAATGACTCTCCTTGGGTTCTGGATTGATAACTTAATGGAACAATTCATGATTCCTTTGAGGGAAAGGTTACAGTAACTTTCACCTGACCTATAATAGCAAAATTCTCCCCAAGGTAAGTTAGAGAATGTTTGAGGGAGCAAGGAGGAGCTTCAGGCTGGAAGATGCGTGAGGGCTTGGTGTCCAGTACAAATGTCAGAGTACTTGTGTCTGAGATGAAATTCTGTGGAAACAGTACTTTCCCACTGGGAGTTTGGAATTCCCGTTCAGTAGATGATCCAAGCTGGCTCCTGAATATCCAGTTAAGAGAGCAATAGTTGCAGCACTGTTGATTTGTTGCCAGCAGGGATTCAGTGTTTCCACGGGTCTGTGGTGAAAGGACTGGATCTTTACAGTGATGTGAGGAGAGTTTAACCGCAGTGGGTGAAGTTCTGTGCCGGTGTAAAAGGCGTATTGCAGTTTACTTAAGCTCTTTTTGAGTTGATGCTATTTAAACCTCTGGCTCTGTATACTGAAACCAGCACAATGAGGCCCAAGTGTGCACTTAAACTTTCCTTTGAGGGCTGTGCTGGCTGATACAGAGCAAAAGCTTGTAACAGATTTAGCTTCTGTTCAGCTTCTATTAAAGTCCTTGTACCTTGATTCATTTCCTGGCGTCGTAGTTTCCATATGCACCGGTTGCATAGCTTTTGCACTGTGTAATGTCACAGAATGCCACTATTGAGTTACTTAAAACATGTCCAGGAACACTTTCTTACATACTGAGATATTGGCATGTATGTGGCCACTTCCAGAGCAAAGAAAACTGTGACCCTTATAAATGGAAAAAAGTTTCATTTTTAAAAAGCTATACTTGAAAAATAGTATTGTACTTTAACATGTGGAAAGCTGTTAACTACATGTGGAAAGCTGTTCTACATCAATTTTTCATATTTTAGACTTAAGAAGGGGGTTAGATGGAGATCTGAAGCATCTGTTTTCTCGTTATTTGGGGTTTAAAAATATGTTAACTAGCAAGGGTTCTTTTTTGCCCTACATTTGAAGTGTAAGTTTTCTTCATCCCGTGCACTTAAAGAATGGATTTTTTTCCCCACCCACCATTAGTACTCTGGTTTGTTAGAATTGTCTTGGGCTCTATTTGGACTGTTGTTTGTACCTCAAGTCTGTTCTACCCTTGAATATTTTTCCTGGTGGATATGGCAAACTTGAACTCCATTGCCTACTATCAATATACATTTTTATGGTTTTTTATCCAAATTTGAAAACAAAAAAAAAGCCTCTTCACTGTATAAATTCCTGATAAACAACTCAGATTGCACAGTATTGATTCTGGATGTGTATTATGAAAAGAGTTTTTTAATGAAGACATACTCTTGCCCTTTGACAAGCTACAGAATATTTTTAACTATGCCACCCACCTTAGTCTTTAACTAAAAATTGATATTTAATTAAAAAGGCTGCTAATGCAGCATTGTAGTTTGGCAGAAATTACTGTAGGAACCTTACAGTGTCTACCTTACCTGTACTATGGGGATAAAGCACATTGCTCAGGATAAAGATGTTCGTCCAGGCCACATAAATGCAGAATTATAACCTTTTTTAATTTTTTATTTTGTACTGACCAGCTCTGTCATCCTTGCATTTCATAAACAGAGAAAGAAATCTTTCAAATGTTACTCTCATACTTCTTTTGGTTTTGCTGATACATTCTGACTTGTGTTGTGTGTGTGCCTCAGTGCACTGCTAACCATTGTCCAGTTTATTACGGTGTTCAGGTCTTCATTTATTAAAATTTGTTTAGAATGTCATGGGAATCTCTCAATTCTAAGTATGCATAATTTGAGTTTGGTGGTGTGGGTTTTTTCAGAGGTTGTTCAAGCCAGATTTCAGTTATATTTGAGGAGAGCTTTCTGTATCCTCTGCTGTGCTTGGAAAAAAAAGCATGGTTTCCATCTTAATCCAGACTTCTGAATGACTTTTGTCATTTTGCTCCAAACAGTTAATCTTCAGGGATGAGATTTCACCATATGACTTGAAATTTTTAACACACATTAAACATAAGCTTTACTTCATGCATTCCTTCCCATCCCACAAAGTATTCTTCTGAAATTCTTTTTCAGTTCCTGTAACCTGATTTTTCATTAAACCAGTTAGGAAATGCCCTTATTTACTGAACTCCTTGACTTCTTGGGCTAAAAGAGAACTCTTCATCCTGCTCCACCCACCCAACAAGCCTGGATGGATTTTTTTTTTCTGTACAATTAAGTCAGAGTTGATGAAGTCTCTGAATGGTATCTGTGCAGTTGTGCTGAATCTTTGTTATAATCAGCTAAAAATAGGTTCTAGTTCATCTTGTACCTTTCTGTTGGGTTGCTCATTACCTATTTATGAAAACAGATGATTTCAAGCATTGATTTCTTACCGCATGCCTTCAGAACACCAGTTGATCTTGCATCTTTTTCTTGGTCACAACAATACCTCTTCCACACAGATCCTCTTTCTTTGTTTGTTTTTTCTTATGAGGCTTTTTCAAGTCACCTCAGGACGTCTGTAATGATTGAGCGTGTTTTACTGAAGGTCTGACTCACTGCCCAAGTTGTGCAAGCTTTGAATCCACAGAAAATGAAAGTAGCACATTGAAAAACTGGGAAATCCATGAGTGTCCAGTAATTTGTCCTGGTCTGCAGATTTTTTTTCCCCTTGGGATTATTTGCACCAGAATTATCTTCCATGTTTTTGCTAATATAGTCAATATATTATTGCAATAACATATTTGGCTTTATTATTCTAAATGTTTGTGTGGGAATCTCATCTAAGGCTATCATTATACCTCCCAAAAAAAGCTTGTCAGGATAAGCAAATGAAAATATTATGGAGAAAATACAAGTTTGATACTTTACATTGTCTCAGTGGTCTGTTAGAATGTAGGAAAGCTGAGAAGAGCAAGGCAGCAAATAAATCTTAATTTAGACAACTTTTAAAATTTTATCTTCTGAAATGTCCGGTAAATCCATGCTAACTATTGTCATTTTGTAATTAAGCTGCTTCTTTTAGAGCTGAACCTGAAGTCATATGATGAGTTCAAACTGTAGGATACGACTTTTCTTAGGCTGTTAAAATAACAGCCTAAGTTGGAAACTATTAAGTGATAAAAGCTGCAGAAAGAAATATCATATTCCTCTGAAATACAGAGGAAAATGTTATTGAAAAAATTTATTTTTTCTTTTGTCAGGCTAGTAGCTTGAACTGTTCTCCTTTCTAAGGCCAGACCTAATAATAGAATTAATTGTAAAATCACAGAATGGTTTCTGTTGGAAAGGATCTTAAGACTCTTCCCGTTCCAACCCCCTTGTAGGGATACCTTCCACTAGACCAGGTTGCTCAGACCTCCATCCAACCTGGCCGTGGGCACTTCCAGCCACTGCTGAAGTGACAGCTCTTGGGTTTTGGTGTGTCCCCCCTGCAATCAGAGCCACTGATGTCCTATGCATGCTCGTGGCTCAAGTACACATTTACCTACTTCAGGCAGTGGAACACAGCTGTAAGGCTCAGACAGGATACCATGGTAGGATAGTCTGTGTTGGATCCTCATGGTTGTAGCTTACAGACCAAATGGCCTGCTCAGGATGTTGCAATGTGCTAAGATAACACCTTAAATAGTTATTTGCAGGTTACTGGCTGTTACAAAGATAAGTCAATGTAGCCCAGTGATAGAGCATTTAAAAGAGAAAGGCTTTTTATATCAACTTTTAGGATGTGTTTGCCAGCACATTTACCCTGTGAGTTGAGAGGAATGAGTATTTTCATAATATTGGAAAATCTATTCCTCTGTCTCTGCCTATCTTTTTCTCATCATTAGATTTGACTAAACAGTAAAGAAATCCATTCATCTGTGGTAGTGTCAGTAAAGTGGTCTCTGTTTTCCTCTCTGCTGGTACTACAGTACTGTTTCAAGATCATTTACATTCTTCTCAGAGTTGTAAGTGATCTTTTTGGCAGCTTTGTGCATTTACATTAACTGCTGGATTGTAATAATTTTCAAATGGATTGTCTGAAAGTAGAGGTTTTGGGTACACATTTATAGATGAGTATTCCTGTCTGGGTTTATTTTATGTCTTGTACATTTACCTAACTAATATGAATGTGGCTCTAGCAAGAAACTTGTTAGATCAAAATGCAGAGCTTTCACTGTCACCATTCTAGAGATGGACAATATTGCCTACTGAATTTCCTCTCTGATTCTGGAAACCATTTGGATTTAGGAGGCTATTTAGGAGGTATTTTTTAGAGATTTTTTTTTAATGTTTGAGGAAGAAGGAAGGAAGCCGTGATGTTTACATTTATATTGTATACATTTCTATTGTTTATAATGTGTTTGTATTGTTGAAACACAGGAGAACTAACAAATAGGAACCTAATGTTTTCGAGTGGACCTTGGAAGTTTGACTTAACTGCCTTGTAGATCTTATCCCTGTTATTCAGATAATGTTTGACAAATATATGGACATTTTATTGTACCTATGTGGTTTTTTCAATTTGTGTTAATGTCCATCTAATGTGTGAAGGAGCTTTTATTTGCTACACAGCAAGATTTTCTGCTAGAAGGAACATTTTTTTTTTCTCTTCCATCCATCCAACTATGAGTGGCAAAGAGATTTGTGAATGCTAAGTTTTATGTGACATTTTAGAGAACAGTTACCAAAGTGGACCAGTTTCTGCTTGTTTTTGGAAGACCATTTCATTTAATGACAGTACTTCAGTTTAAACCATGTGTTCTAAGAACTGGCTTGTGTTCCCAGCACTGCAGGGGGAAAGCTCAATGTGCATGCTTGAGAACACACTGAAGAGCACACGTTGGGGAATTCCAGGACTGCTGAAAATTTAAGAAGAAGGTAGAAGGTATTTAACATAATTACGTAGCTTCAGATTGTATAGACCTTGCACAGTTCAGACAAGTGCAAAATTACCTCACCAGGCTTGCTCCTTTTTTTATTTAATTGATTTGAAAAGTTGGAGAGGGACTGGATTTCTTAAACTGAGGAAGTTCAGAAAACTGTGGTAGGCAGGTGAGGTAAATAACCTTCTGATATGCTTCAGACTGAAAAATATAAGATTAAATCCATGACAACGCAAATATAATCTCATTTTTGAGTTACATAAGACTGTTTAAAGTGGGTCATTAGTATTGGGGAAAAACATGTTTTAATTTTCTAGGCTTTTCTTTTTTCCTCCCCTTCCCTTCCCACACTAGAGGGAATGCTTTCCTCTAGGGACAAAGATAGAATAAAGCTAAAAATATCACTTGTCTACTTTATTCTCCATCATGTTGTTTCAGTGGTAATCACTTGTTTGAGATTCACCTTCAGAGATTCTGCCTGACATATGGTGATGTGCATAATGAATATATGCAAACATATAGCAGTTTCAAATTCATTCTTTATTGCACTTAGGTTTTAAGTTCACAAATTGCTGTAATAATTAAAGAGATTTGGTAAGCATTAATCTATGCACTTATGGGAAATTTCACCTTAATTATTTACTAGTTGCGTGAGATGGAAAAAAACTAATTTAAGACCTGGCTTGAGAGTTTGGCTTCTCTTGTTTCCTAATTTCAAATGATATACAAACAGATTAAGTTTCTCTTTTTTGAAAGTACCACCATTTTCAGGGAAGAATAAGAAGTTGGTTGTTTGAGAAGTGTGGCCTGTGTGGCTTAGTTAGGGATTTTGGTTGGTGTTCAGTTTGGGGTTTTTGGGGTGTTGTTTTGTTTTGGGTTGTGGGGGTTTTTTTGGAATGGGGTGGGGAAGGTTTTATTGTTTGGGTTTTTTTCAGCTAAAAAGAAATCTTGGATAGAAAGTGAATGGCTTCTTCAGCAGCCCCTTAGAACTGAGACATACAAAGGGAAGTACACCTAGGTGTTCTCTAGACATCCAAAAATGTAAACTTTAAAAACCTAGTTCTCTCAAAAAAAAATTTTTATACTGTGTTTTGGGTAACTGGGGAAAGGACCAAAATGTTCACTTTCCCATTCATAATGGGAACCATGTGATGGTGATGAGCAAGAACAACTGCTGCAAATCATGTTGAAGCTGTAGCTCTTCCTTTGGTACTCCTGACTGTCAGAATTGTCGTAATTGGTTACCAACAATGGGAGTTGCATCCACAAAATCCAGCTTGCAGCTTCTGATGATAATTTGCTTTGAATTCCCATTCAGTAGCTAAGTCCTGTGGGAACCCAGAATGCAGAGAATATTTCTCTGCCTGTTTTGAAGGGGTTTTACCCCCCTGGACAGTACTGGTTTTGGCCTTTGTCCATGGGAAAATTTGCCTAGCCTCTGGGAAGAATTTGAATCTACAATGGTGTGAATTAGGTGATAGAATACTATGTGAGATTATCACAGGGTGAAAAATTTAGAGTTTTTAGGTCTATTCGCATAGTAAATAGATAAAAGTAGAAAACCTCAAAATGGAGAAGTTGTAGTTAAAAGCTTCTTCCTCCTTCTTCACTAACTCCATATTTTGCAGCAATAGTGGTTTGGGATGATTGGATAAAGAATTCCACAGTTCCTGTCTAGAGGATTTAGGAACTTGTTGGACATTGGTAAAAAAGTGAAAATATCTTGCGTTTTAAGTTTCACTGGGTAATTTACCTTTAAAAAGGCTGTGAGATCTTGATAAGTTGTCTTCTTGCTGCATTCCCTGCTCTGTGCTATGTCTAGGCCACGCCAGTGGCTTGTACTCCTTAGATAAGAATTAATAAACACCTATCTGGAGACTGAGAAGCCATGAAGTCCCATTCGCCTCCTTTTCTCTCCTGGCAAAATACTGAACATCTCACCCATCAGGGAAGACAACAATTAGTAACGCAGACAGCGTTAAAGTCCTATTAATCCAGCCTCTTGTTCTTCCCATGTTTAGATTCTTTATAGGAGTTGACAGTAAAATTTTTCAGTTCAGGCTGAAAATTACATGTTGGCAAATAAACAGGTAACCATTATAGCACATCAAATCAGCATTTATTCAAGCTTTGTGCGGAGCCTTTGATCAAGTACTTGATAGTAAGTCATTATGTCAGTGTGCTAAACCAGAAGAAGACAACAGGATGATTGTAGGAGAGATTCCTGCAATCTTGATGGAAGGGCCAGTCTATGCATCTTGAACTATGCTAATCAAAATAGCAAGACCAGATTTGTAGCTGAAATAGCAAATTAATTATCGCCCTACTTACTTTGCAGTAATGTCTAGGGGACACGGAGGTTAATTTCATGGGCAGATGTGCAGGGGCAATGACTTCTGGTTGGAGAAGTAGAAGTCTGCTGGCACAGATGGATTCAGAATAGCTCTTGTCTTCCTCACTTGTGCCTGTCACACTGAGATTTAAGCCATGCATACTGAATCACGTCCCATTTCATTTCCGTTTGTCAAATTACAAAACCATTTTCCCTGTCACTCTCTCCTCTATTTTGACTTCACTGCAATAGTTTCTCTTACATGGCTGCATGAGTGCATGAGCACTTTTCTGTTTTCTAAATTATTCTTCATGATCAGAAAGGGACTAAAAATTTGCTCATACTATGTTGTAAAGCACTATTTTGAATTAAGAACAAAAAAGAGAAAGCTTTGAATGAGTTACAAGCAGTAATGGTTCCCTGATATTGGTTGTGCTGTAGAATATTGGGGTGCATGGAGAAAGGGAAAAGAAGGGATGAAAGCACATCTTAATTTGAGTTTAGGAAGCTCTAATTCCATAGTCAATAGAGAGGATGAGGCTTTTGGGGCTGCTGCTTTGAATCACTCCCTAAAAAGGGGAGAAGGGCTAAGCTAAACATCTCTTTGCTACCAAAAGATACAATTTCTCCTTTTCATTTTCACCAGCTCTGATAGCACCTGACCCATCTGTTAGACAGCTTGGTTTGTGAAACAAGCAGAAAGCTAATGTAAGAAAAAGGCTTCTTTTGTTTTCATGATGTGAATCAGCTCATCAAGGGATCTGTTGATCTGGCATGTGCAGCGCAAAGGGGGGTGTGAGACTGCGTGCCTTGGAGCAGTAGGATAAGTGGGGTGAGATTAGGCTGTTCCTCAGCGTGAGCTGTTGGCTCAGCTCAGCTGTCTGCTGTGCCTGGACCCTCTCCTGTGGGTCCAGAGGCCTCCAAGGGCCCCAGATGTCTTCACTGACTACAGAGTGACAAAACAACCCACAGCTTCCTTTTCTGCTCTGGTGGCAACAGTGGCTGCTGTTGTCATCTTTCAATGTTAGCTTTTCCTTCCTCTTCTTTTCTCCTGTGTAATCTTGATCTTTTTTTTTTCTTTTTTTTTTAATTTGAAATCAGGAAATATAGTAGTTTTAGTAAATCTTTATACCTTGTTAGGTATATCATCAGGAAGTAAATGGTGGGAGGGTTTCTGTGGCAAATAAAGCTAACTTTACCTCCTCAACTGTAAGTAAGGTATATCCGGAATTTTTGCTTTATGGTTATGCTCGAGAACAACACACTTAAAATATACAGCTGGGTGAGAGTGTCCTGCTATACCTGTAGCCAGGTCAGAGTTCAGTGCCCAGTCTGGTGAAGCTCCCTTTCACTTGTACCACATCTGGGTTCTTTGCCTTTTGGCAAGCAGTCAAAACTTGATTTAGCCCTTTGCAGGCATTAAGCGCTGCGCTTAGACATTGTAGCTCAAAAGACTGTCCAGTGTATGGTGTGAAATTAATCAAAAGGAAACAAAATTAATGACCTGCTGTGGTGCCATCCATCACAATATCGCTCAGCAGGTGTGAAATTAACTTGCCTTGACTGTGGATTAAATTGAATGGCGTGACGTGAACCTACAGGAACTCTTTCCGTTAGTTCTGGGGAGCAAGTGTTTTTAAAGATTCCAGCTTAATGAACTGCTTATGCCATGCGCTGGATAGTCTTATGATCATTTACCAGCATGAGTTTAGATTATGCTCCCTAAGAAGATCAAGTATTACTGTATCAGTAAAAATTGTTAAAGGCAGGCCACAGAAATGTGGTTTTAATTTCTGTAATTACTGTGCACCAGATGGTGGATGTATACTTTTTCCAGCATAAGTACTTTAGCTCAAATATACGCAGTTGTGATCTTTATTTACAATTCATCAGATTTTAACCTAGGTGATAACAATTCCGTCGTTATGGCCCATTATGAGACCTTCAAAGAAGTATGGAGACAAAACCTCACTATTGTTTATTATGGTTACAAAAAAGCCTTTCTTCTTCGGTTTGTTTGGCTATTTTTTTCTCCCAGATTTTAGTAACAGTGATAGCAAAAATACCCACTAATATTCACTACCCGCTAACTTTGTTTTGGAATAAGTTATCTAATAGTAGAATATGTACTTATAACATTTGATGTAAATCCTAGTTAATTTAAGAGCAATACTATAAAGATGCAAAATATGCTACAGGTTACTAACAGCTTGAGAGAAATGAGGAAAATTAAGGAAATGTATTTCCCAATTTGGATCTAAAGATATTCTGCCAAATATTTTCTTCTCTTCACTCCTATTTGCTTATGTATATGCACTTTTTCCTCCATAGTTGCTCTGATAATTGTTTTTCAAAGGAGCTATTATCATTGTTGTGGAAGCTCTCTGACTTCTGAGTTCTTAGTGGATTTTTGCTGAATATGCCCAGAACATCATCCTCTAAAATGTTCAGAGTCATTGCAGCCCTTTGGAGAATGCCCAGTGGCATTTTTTGCCCTTAGCAGAAAATGAGTCACATATGGGCTTGTTGGGAGTTTTTTGGTTTTTTTTTTCTTCTTATCTGCCCACCCTCCCCTTTAAATTCTGAATACATGTTTCCAAGAGTTAAGGAATTTGCATGTTTGTGATCAGGAGGAGGACTTAGTTATGACTTGCATGGCAGCTTTCTTTGAAGTAGGACTGGCGTGCAGCCATTAATACATTTTCAGGATGAGGTGTCCACAGTATATTGGCACATACTTGATAACCTGGTCTTTATAAGTTGATTCATTTGACATCTTATTAAGGGCTGTCTGTGCTTTGTATAAGTAGTACTGTTTTGTTTAAATATTGTTGATAAGAAAAGTGTTAGGCTGGTGAGAGTGAATTAATTCTTTACAGTTGTTGAAACAAAATACTGTGGATTTTGTGTCAGAAGATAATTCTGACATTAACATTAGTAAAATGGTTTTGATTCATAACAAACATGGTATAACTACAGAGAAATGTTAGAGTTGTTCTAGTTCCAGTACTGTGTCACTGGCAGTACTTTCTTCAAGGATAAGTAGTAGCTGTAGGATGTTCTAGAACTGAAGAGCTCTGTAGTCCTCATTTGGGTAGAGCTGACAAGATACTTCAGAAGTTTCTTCTTTCCTTGAAAAGAAACATCAGTTTTGGTACCCATTTCAAAATGAGGAAGTAAGCAATTAATGGAGGCCTAATTCTTTGTAACATTATAAACATTAACAAAGTCGTCCATCAAGCTTTCAACAGAGAACAAGGTTAGGTGGTTACTGTGTCAGTCATATTTCAGCTGGGGCTTTGAACTGCTTTCTTTCCTGCATTAGAAAATTATTATTTTGATATGAGTGTAAAGAAATTTACTCTTAAGGCTTAGATTGGAACACAATGCTCTTTCAACCTTCTTTATATTGAAATCAACCCAGGGATACTGTGTTCAAACCCAGGGACACTGTGTTCAATTGTCTGCCTGCAGTTTGGGTTTTACATTACTGGCTTTATTTAATTGTACTCCTCTCTGCCTCTTGTTGATGGCTTTTATAGTTGCTTAAGCTTTTTAAATTAATTTGTAGCTCTAGGGGAGATGGGGAGAGAAGAGGAAAAGATACAAGTTTACCTTCTTTTGTGGAACTTCTGGTTTTTGAAGACAAGTGACAAGCCAAGCAGGAGTGGTCTATGACAGCTGTGGCAGCAAGAAAATTTACTGTCCTAGCAAACCTTTTTGTCAGCTCACTTTGGTAGAAAAAAAGGCCTTTCATGCCTGTTTTTCGTGACAGGCTGTGTAAGTTGGGTCACATAGCTCTTCTGCTGGGCCTTGCATTCAAACTGAATTTGTGTTGGCTGGTTTTGCTTTTGCTTTATGCTCTCATAGCTGTAAGATCCTATCACAAGAGAGCATGAAGTTAAGGTTTCTTCACTGCAGGGTTTGATTGTTTTTTATGCATCACTGCTAGACTGTGGTATGAGGAGAACTCAGATTTCTCTACTTTGCCTGTAGCAAGAATATGCAAACTTGCTTTGTCAGAGTTAAGCAGTGTGATGTTACATGCCTGTGAGTATGGGTTCCTGAGAAGTATTTGGATTTGGCTGAAAATGACTGAGAACTGCAGCTAAAATTAGCAGAGATGGTCCACAGCAAATAAACTGATCCAAGGGAGAGAAAACAAGAACAAAGTCAAACAAACAAACGAACCCCCTGCTTGTTCGATGCCATTTGCACAACTGTTATTGTGATACAAATGTCTGTGCCTACAGAGCACTGTTCACGTGCCAGATTATGCTGACTTTACTTTCTGATGCGCTCAGAGCACATGAGGAAGTGGAGATTTTGTCTACTAGCAAGGATGAAGCAGCAGCTACTGGTTAAATCATTGGGCAGTGTTTGGTTGTTGGGGTTGTTTTTAGTGTTTTTTGGATGTGGGGTTTTTTGGAGCTTTTTTGGGTGGTTCTGTGTGAGGAGTGAAAACTTTTCTTGGCTTTTCACATGACATTTTCTATTTTTTCTCAAACTGCAGTTGATAAATGTCCCTTCCCAAAGGAATTGCTGTAGACCTGTGATTGTCATTGTAACTCAGCCAGGGATAGACAGAAACTTGTTATATAAGAAGTCAAAAAAGATGATATTTAATAAGAGGTTTATTCTACATGGCAAGAATTTAAACTATTGTTTAATTAGCAGGCAAACCACTTACTTTGCCCTCTAGTTCGTTATGTGGGTTTATGACACTGATTCATATAGCTTATTACAGCTCATAAATGTCACCATAAAATTAGTCAAAATAAGAGCATTAAAGTGCCTTGCTGACATTAGCTACCCAGTTGGTTTGGCTTTGGTGACAAGTTTGTAGATAAGGCGTGAATTTTAGAGTTGAAAATGTCATAGGACTTGAGTACCACACTGCTTCTCATTATGGAAAGAGCCTCTATCTAAAAGTTGTAGATGAAACTTATTTTCTGGTCATAGCTACTCCTTGCCTCTCCTTGTCAGCAGTGTCAGTCAGTGAACTGCACCAAGGTTAAAAGCCATTAAAAATTGTGATAATAGTCAGTAAGTCAGTGATGCCGCTTCTGGGAACACAGTACCAGTGACATGCTTTCATTGGATATTTGTGGTTTTGCCCAAATGGCAGTCAGTCAAGATGTGGAGCTTAACAATGTGAGCTGAAGTGGCCACTTCTTTAATAGTGCAGCTAATGACTTCCAGATGCAAATTATTGTAATATGGTCAAATTTTACGTGGATCCTGGAGTCTGCATCTTAGAAGACTGTTGTCATTGTGAAAAGGAAACCATGCTGTAGGACAGAAAGTGATTTTATTGTGTGGCTTTACATCAATAAACTTCAAAAATTGTCATATATTATATACTGTTTATTATTTTTTACATATAGAAAATAAGATGTGGGAATGTACAGGGATAGTAGTCCACTGCAGTGGCAGAAGAGCTGTCACCTGATCCCAGACCATTCTAAGCAAACTAAAGCAGCCTGTCAGATAGCTTTTTTTTTTGTTTGCTTAATGGGGTGCATTTAGAGATGTATAAGTGACTGAAGATAAACTTTATAATGTGTATTTTTTTAAACTGTCACATTAGACTAGAATGTCACTTTTAGTCTCTGTTCAGAGGCAGATCTCCTCTGTTTTTAATAATTTATGTTGAAATTGTGTGAAAGATTTAAAATGTCACAGCTCTGAAATAAGAAGATTGATACTACTCTAGTGTGATCTGATTTGGATTCTGACCTAATTTCTTTTAGTTAGTGATTGGTATAGGACTTGTGGGGTGCACAAGCTTATGACTTTTGGAGATTACTGACTGATATTTTTAGGTTACCAGCTAATCCTGTTTAGGTATAGGATTTTCATCTGAAAACTGGCAGGTCTTTAAATTCTTCCTGTTGTACTTTAGAATGACAACTGGAAATTGTACAGAAAAAGCAATGTATTGCTTATTTCACACTGTCTTGTGCTGTGGCTTTCTGCTACATGATGATTTTCTGTGTGCACAAGTTTAAAAAAATGCTAGTTTTCTTTAGTATTTAAACAAAAATAAAATCTTCCATTGAAGCTTAGTTTTGCACATGCTCTAAAAGAGTTATGGGAAAGCATTGTGTACACATTGCCCCAAAAATCTTCTGAGCCTTTCAGTCTGGATTTTCCTTATGTTGCCTTGTAGCTGTTTGCAAAGCAGCCAGACTATAGCTAAACTAACAAATGCAAATTCACACTTCCGTTTGCTTATTCAACAACTGTGCTCCATATACAAACACTCTCTTCCAGATGTTTTTCTCCTTGTTAGCCGTACCTTTCATGTGCTTCTAGTATTGCAGAGAGAGCCTTGTTCTTCAATCCCACACTTAGGGAGGGGTTGCCATCTGCTGTGTGTGTCTGTTTGGAAGGTAAGCATTTTGTCACCTGTTCCTGCAGATTGAGACCATAATGCTTTGCCAGCCTTATATATGAGGTTGCCTTTGTGAATTTTATTCAACTTTGTGAAAAGTGTAAGGAAGCAGAAAAATAAAGGCCATTGTAGCTTGAATGTTGGAATGTTATATGGAGGATTTTACCTCCTGTAGCTGTTTTGTTCCCTTTTTCTATGCCCTTTACGATGGGAAAGGAAGCCATACGGAGGTAGAGAAATGAGAATTTGTACTAAAAGTGTGAAGTGTATGAGTAATGCCATGTTGTTTTGACAATGCTGATTAAACTGTGTGGGTTTTGTTGCTGGCTTGGCATGCTAATATTAATAGGCTTTGCCCATTTCAGTGAAAGGACACATATTGGACTGAGCTTGATGTAAACGTCTGTGGGTCCCCCTGCCCCAAGTTTTACTGCCTCAAAAGAGCTGCTACAATGCATACTCTGTGTACTGAAACCTCTTCCATTCCCATTGCACAAAGAATTCCCCTAGTGGCTTGGTGAGGTCTTCATCTCAATGGAAAGAGAGCTGAAGTGAAAGGGAGGGGAGTAGGAGGATGTCACATTCACATGGGAGATGTCATGCCTGCTATGACATCCCTGCATCCTAGAACCCAGTTAGAGTCATGCTCCTGTCTTCTGAAGGCAGAAAAGGTGCAGCTCTGGTTTCACTGTTAGCAGTGAAAGACAGCAGCCAGGTCCCAGGAGCTCTCCCACACAAATCAAGACAAATTTTGCAGGGCATTTTTCCCTGTGCTGCCTTCTACAGCAACTCTTGAGAGTTATTGAGGGTGTGTTTAGGGAAGAAACCGATTCAGCTGCTGTTCTCAAACAGCTGTTGGGGTAGAGGGAGCATTATCTCCCACTGAGGCCTTATGTGCCTCTTTTGTCCCTTCAGAACTGTCTTAACAACTGTCCACATCTGCTTCCTTTTCTTCCTTTTCCCTCCTACTTCCTCTCCAGTTCCTCTATATCATTTATTGGGGTTTTTTTGGTTTTTTTACTCCCACAATATAGAAATAAATAATATCAAATATCTGCAGAACTTAATTGACTTGTGTTTTTTAAATCTGAAAAAGCTGAAATTGTAGAGATTTGGTAAACTTAATAATTTGTATGCAGCTGATCTGAATATTGTATAAATCACACAGAGCTTCAGCTTTCTGCTATTTAGTTACCTGGCAGCAGTCACATGGAAGAGACAATGCTGCCTAGATACTCAAGTTGTTTGGATAATTAATTTATTTTATTTTTAATCACACAACTCAGATTTTGTGGTATCAAAAGGAGGCTGTTTGTGGGAATGGTTTTGACTTAATTTGTATGTGTATGCATGGGATTGAGCACATTCATTACACTAGGGCAGACTTGTATCTGATTTAAGAGGTGCTAGTCAAGTTTTATTCACTTTCAGCAAATTCCTGACGAGTGCATATGTACATGGATACTTGGTAAGCAGGCATTTTAAAGCAGAACTTTGAAGTCTTACTCATAAGGTGACTCAGAAAAACCAGAATCCTTTTCTGAGGATGAAGGTACCTGGAGGAAGGTACTACTGAAAAGAGCCAGTGGGAAGATCTTTAGAAAGGGACATGAAATTCGGTGAACTGTATTCTGGTGTTGCCATAACTTAAATATGAGAATTGACCAAGCTTGTCTTTAATCACTTAGGATGAAAGCAGAGGCTTTTCACACACTTGCTTAGTGATATTTTGCAATGTATTCTGGGACTGTCTGGGAAACAGAATGGGCTTGATTGTAACCTGCATAAAATTTAATTGATAAAATGCTGTAATTATGGAAAGCTGTTGAGTCTATAGCTATCCTTTCTTTCATACTGGAGATCCAGTTCTTTCAAAGCATTTTCAAAAGACTTGTATCATTTACTCAGATAAAGGCAGCCAAGGTTTGTGCCAAAATACATTTACTTGCATGTTAGAAATTGTGATGATGACGGAATGCTTATTGCTTGGAGGAAAAGAAAAGGTTTTGCAAGATTTTAATGGTTTTTTTTCTAGTAAATGGTTGCAAGAATTGTAGCATTGGCTCCAATATTCTTTATCTATATGGGTTGTTTGTAAAAGCCAACTGTGCATAAATCAAGTAAGATGCTTGGAATAGATATTTGAAGTGTGAAACGTATTAATTTATTCTTTGAAGTTTTAGAAAGCCTTTAAGAGCCTATACAATGTGCCAGCTTGGTACCTTGGACTGTGTCTCCAATGTGTATGTTCTCATTTGGTTGACTTTTACTGCTGTTGTTGTTACTAGCTCTGAGTTTTACGTATAAACTAATGTGGATGCTCTTCTTTGGTATTTACAACTGTGTTGAAAATATTTCACTTACAGCAGATCAAGATGGGCAAATGTAGGCTTATGGTAGTAATAGTACAATTCCTCAAGTAAGTGTGAGATGCATTAAAATACCTTGTTTTATTTAAAACACCTTCACAGTTAACAACACAGTTGAAACTGTAAATTGTCCTTAACCCCTCATTCTACGCTTAGCATTTTATGTTCTGTATTTCAGGTACCATATCTATGTGAAGAATAGTATTTAGTTTTTCACAGATGATGCCATGTTAACAGGAATATTAACTGAATTGCTTCTACAGCGTTTATGGATACTTCTTGAATTCCCATGTGAATGTGTGCCACTTTGGGTGGTGTGTCTGGTTTGAAATATTCAGGTTTGAGTGGTTTTCAACTCTGTCAAAATAAGTTGCCGTACCTACTTAACTCTTGACTGGAGAAGCTATGCCTGTTAAGGGACTGGAGCATCTGGTATGGGAGGAGAGGCTGAGAGAGCTGGGACTGTCCAGCACGGAGAAGAGAAGCTTTGGGGAGATCTTATTAATTTTTATAAACATCAGATTGGAGGGTGTAAAGAAAACAGGGACAGACTCCTCTTGATGGTGCTCCATGAAAAGGCGAGCTGCTTTAAGATAATATTTAAAGATAAATTTTCTCTATGTGTTTCTTTTGTATTCCAGATACATGTCTGTGTCAGTGAGTACTATCACAAACCTTGTAGTCTTTATTTGAATTACTTGAACTGTGTGATGGCCTTAATTAAAAAATTATTAATCTCTTGCAAAACCAAATAAAAACTTTACATCAGTGGAGAAAAACATGTGATCTGAATAGAAAACCAGAATACAGATAAAAGGCCTTCTTATATTTTAATAGTAAATATCAAAGTAGAAGTATCGAATGTGTGCTGGGTGAGATTTGTGTGAGGGTGGCTCAGTGTGTCAGTAGACTAAGGCAATTAAATACTTAGGAGGGGCAAGGGGAGGTCAACTGCCATTTTAAAAGCTGGATATGAAATCTTACACTGTCAAAAGTAGTCTTGAATTTATACAAACTACCACTTAACAGGTGTTGGAAAACAAGGACACTTTTTGTCATGAGAAACAACCTGTCCATGTCCAGTCAAATGAATGATTTTTGAAGATGTTGAAAGTAGGTTTTGGGTTTTTTTCCCAATCTTATTTTTCAAAAACAGAAATTGAAAAAGTTGCTCAGTCACTTTGCAAGGCTGTAACAATGGGTCATTGCCAGGCACTGCAGCAGGGGTTAAGGATGATGGAGAGATCAGGCACAATGCTGAAAACAGAAATGTAAAGAGAGAAATGCTGAATTTGGGTCCAACTTTTTCTTTTACCTCTTCAAAGGAGTACTTTGTTAATGATCTTTTTATAAAGACACTCGAGTGCATTCAGTGAGTAGCTTCTTCTCAAGCATTGTCACTGTAACCACTCAGTGTATTATGTTTTATTTTCCTAAGTGAAACTATCTGCTACTTTCACTATTTAACAAAAAAAAAAGAAACAAAAATGCATGAGTAGAGGTGATTTTAGAGTAGTTTTCATTTTCTCAGTATGGGAAATGAATGCACTTTGAGTAACATCATTGAGAAGGATTTCTGAGTGATAGAAATTATGCCCTCTTAAAGTGCTGCGAGCCATGATGATTTTTTTTGTAACTGACAAGTTCACCTCTAAACCATGTCCCTTAGAGCCATATCCATGTGACTTCTCCATCCCTGAGGAATGGCGGCTCCCCCACTGCCCTGGGCAGCCTGTGCCAGTGCTTGACAACCCTGTCAGTGAAAACCCATTCACCTGCTTCCACTGTTAACTAAATCTACTTCAGTTTGCAAAGGATAAAAGGATTTCCAAGGTTTGTCTTCTCATCTTTTTCTCCTTACCTTGACTGCAGCCTGTGCTAGGTCCCTGTGGGCTGTCACTGTGCTGTCAGCTGTGCAATGCTGATGAGTCTTAAGGAAGCACAGCAGCAGTCCCTGCCTGCTGCAGCCTCTGCAGGGTCCTTACCAGGCTTGTCCTGTGTTCAAGAAGGCCACGTTTCTCAGCAATGTGAACTCCAGGAACAATAATAAATTCCCTTGCAGGGGGCCCAGCATTTTGGTGCAAAGGTCCTGGCTATGATATCTGTATTTATTGAATTTATTAAGAATCTGCAGGACCTGAGGAAGTTCTAACACTGTTAGGTCTTCAGGTTTGAGTGACTGACCCAGACAAACTCTTCCTGAACTAACTGGACACAGAAATGTGCAGTATTCCTAAACTCTGCTGTCCCATCTGTCCATGGGTTAAATGAGTCCTGGCCTGGAAGGTCAGTCTGTCCTGCCTATGAGCCACATTTTTATTCCATCTGTTAATATGAATGTTCTGAAGATGATGCCAAAAAGAGTTTACTAAATATATACAATTTTTATGGGAATAGATAGTCCTTGAACTGATAAAGTTTTTTCCTGAATACCACAATTAAACAGATTTTGACCACCCTCTCAAAAGCCAAGTGCTGGAAAATGACTTCACATATATATCTATATATCTCTATATCTATCTTTCCTTTCTCTTCAGATTCTTCTTCATTCATGATGTTAGTCTATTTTGCTATATAATATACTGTATATTGTTTTTATTAATACATAGTATCTATTATGAAGGTATTTATATTCATAACATATAAAAATATAAAATGCATTACTATAAAAATACCTTAAATCCAGGTGCTAAACTGATACAATATAAAAAGCAGAGCTGTAAACTTTGATTTCTTGTCATGAGGAAAATTGGGAATATGGAAAGCTTAAAATATGAGTCTCAATTTTTTCCATGTTTAAGCAAATCTCAGAGTAGCTGAAAAGATAACTTCCAGTAACAGTTTTCAATCTCAAAATTTTCTTGTTCTCATGAATTCTTGTTACAGCTGTGATTTATATTTCCAAATGTAGCAAGTATAATATTCCAAATCCTAAAGCATTTTTTTTTATTTCCCTCCCTCTTTAACACATTAAGGGTGCAGGGAGGGAGAAGAAAAAAAAGATGGTGCTGAAAAATTCCAGCCTCACTCCTACTCTTTTATAAATTGCTGTTAGTATTCCTGTCTCCATGTGTGAGCCCGAGGTCTAAGCTTGAGGTTTAAACTATAAACAGAGATGAGATAATTTTGTACAGGAATAAATGTGCCCAGATGGAGATAATCAGAAGTGACTTAAATGTGTGGGCTTTTCTGGAGGTGCCAAAAGCCCACCACACCATGCTGACGTTGATGGGGACTACAGGTGTGAATTATGCTCAGCCATACCCCGAGTCTGCTTTGTAGAAGGTGTTCAAACACCTACAGGAGTACCCAGGAGTGTTTCATTAAGGGCTGTGGGAGTTGGGTATTTGGGCATGTTCATAAATCTCTTAGATGCCTCTTTGCATATTTATTGAGATTTCTTTAAAATTCTTGCTGTGCTGTTGACAGTTGCTGTAATTAAAGTGACTTCTTCTTCTTTTTTTTTTTTTTTGTTTTTTCAGAGCTTGCCTTACAGTTCTCAGTTAATTAAAAGAAATCCTAATGTTGTGGGATCAAGGGTAGAAACAACAAAAATTTTCAAGGACAGTACTTTGCATAACATGAAGGATTTCTCTAGGATTCTTTAACCTGTTGGATACATTAAAATTCAGGAAGAGGACCTTTTGTGCTTTAAAATTCTTAATGATAAATGCAAAAAGAAGCCTTTTTAAAATAAAAACAACACTTCTGTAGATACACCTCTGAGACATCTATTCTTTGAAATTTAGAAGGAAAAATATTTTAGAAGCTGTTTACAAATTCTGAGCATTTTTTTATTGACAGTCATCTGGCATGACTGACAAAAACCCCCTTATTTTTCTTTGTGTTACTTCCATTTAAGGCACATTTCTGTAGTAAAGGAAAATGTTGGTATTGGCAGAGATTCAGAATTTTTTCTCACTCCTTAATAGTCATAGTGATTAAATGTGGATAGTAACAGAGGTTTTTTTCTTTAAGAAAAAACCCAGTAAATTTGTATTATTTTAGCAGTGACATACTCTTGCATGTAATTCCTATATTGTATAAGCCTGCATTAAGCTAATAAATCAAATTTCATGTTCTTAAAGTAATTTTCGTCTCCATTCCCAGTCTTCCCTAGCCATGGTATCAGCCTCTCTTTCCAAATTCTGAATGTGAGAATATCCAAAAAAAAAAAAAAAAAAGGGAAAAAAATCCCCGAGTGTGAGTCTTGCAGAGTTTTGACATACTTTCTGTGAAGTATAGCCATTTTCATCCTGTCATGTAGCATAAATGTTTTAACAGGCAAACACACCTCCCCCCTTTCTAATCTCGATTTAGTGTAAAAGGATTTTTCTCTGGCCTTGCTGTGCTGAGAGCTCTCTGAAGTTCTGTGTTGTCCTGTACACACTGGTCTGACCATGTTCCCCTTGCCCATCCTTTGCTCCCCTCCTGTTACCCCACTGAAACGTCATCTTTTCTTTACATTCCCTGTCCCCATCCTCCCCCTCCAGCAGGGTTTACTTCCTACCTCCCCCGGGGCCACGTTCTGCCCACGGTAGGTTTGCCTGTAGACAGACTCTGTGAAAAGCATCTTTTTGCTTTCTGCCTTGTTCCTTCCTAGAGCAGTTGAGAAATCTCCCTTTAATCTCAGCAAAGCCTCACCATTCTCAGATCTCTTCAGAAAACTCTGCTTTGCTATGATGACTACAGGACAAAAAGGAAATGAGACTCTCTCTCTTGTTGGCAGTACTTCCTGAGGTTTGTTTCTTTGTGTGTCCGGTCCATCCACTCATTCTTCTCTCTTTTTGCATGGCTTGGTTGCCGGGCACAAGACAGGTCTTTGTCCTTGCTATCAGAGAGACCAAGGACTCCTAATCCCTGTGTGGGACTTACTGCAGTGCAAATACCAGTCTGGGGATGTAGGTCTGGCTTTCAAAATCCTTTCTGTATGATAGGAGGTGTTCACTATGTACCCCAGCGAAATCCAACACTTGGCTACAAGGGAGCTGTGGTAATTTTTCTTTCTTTTTTAAATTTCTTTTGTTGTTCTGTACTGTCCAGTTTGATGCATCTAGAATCCGACTTTCCAGGCAGAATACACATAAGGGTTGCAACCTGACTTGTGAAAAATATGGTCAGAATTGTGGGGCTTTTGTGATCCACAAGAATTGCATTTATATGTTTATATTATTTTGCATATATATGTTACTTGAGCTGTGGTGTGTCCTTGTAATTGCATTTTATATATTGGCTTAAAACCTCTTGAGAATTTAGCTTTTAACAATACTGGACAAGCTCATTTTCCCCTCCTGCTTTAATTGGAAGCTTAGGTCAAGTGGACATGAATGTATTGTTTGTGTCACTGGAATTTGTAATCAATCTTATCTTCTTGCAAAATTTATTAATTTTATTTTCTTTGAATTCTTTTTTTGTTATAAACAGTACACAAGATAAGGTGTTTTGTTGAAAACTAGGGGTTGCTACATTTTTTCCTTGCCTCAATTCATTCTTTTTTGGGCTAGTTTTTGTTTTACTCTGTTTTAGCTGGTCCCATTTATTTACTTTTCTTGCAAAAATTGCACAACAGGTATTTAATTTAATATTCTTTCCAAACCTGAGCTTCTGAAACTTTCTTGTCATATTGCAATAAAAAAAAACTTCAGCAAAGGAGGAAGAATAGAAAATGTTAGTGAATATATTTTTGTTTAAAATCTATTTAATTCAGTGAATGACTATTTTTTTGTAGTTATGCAACACTAATTTTAAAAATTAATTCTTGTCAAGGCTCTTGAATAAAAATTGTGGGATGTCTTGGTGCCTTTCTCTTTTTGAAAGGGAAAAACTCTCTGCTGTTGTTCTTTAAAAATGACTTCCTTGGAATTGGCTGAAGTGTGGGGAGGTTTTTGCTAGTGGTTTTGCTGACATTTCTTTAAGTCTTGCTTGCTTGCATTTTTGATCTTCCTGATGTTCATTTGCTTGCAGTGTTTACAATGTCACTTCAGTTTTGCTCATAAAACTTCTTAGCCATTTATCTTTCACCCACTGCTAATGTGAAATCTGGGTTATTTGTAGTTCCTGCTTTGTCCTTCAAAATCCTTTCTTCTCCCTATCTTCTAAAAAGATTGAAATGTTGACTTTAATGGGGAAAAATGCCAATATACGACTTTTTTTCATTATCATGCAGTCTGAAAGATGGTTTTCTTCTGTATTTTTGTAAAGCAGATTTTGCAAGAAGTCCTGTATGGGCTTTTTTCTTTAATCTCTATATACACATATGCAATATATGTTGTGTATGTTTGTCAAAAATACATTTATTGATTTTTTTTTTTGCCCCACTAAATTTATTATTCTAAAGTGATGAAAGTGTTCCTATCTGACTGTTGAAAGTTGCCTCAGAAATGGCTGACCTTCAGGGAAGAATGAGATTTTTTTTTTCTACTTAAGTTTTGCCTCTAGTGCATAATAAAAGCTAAATAATGAGAATTGCTGCTTCTATAAACCTATGCCAAGTACCAAGTATTTGGTGGTTTATTCTTTACTTGGATTTGGAGTTTGAAATTCCAATGGCATATAAGCAAAAGGGAAGAGGAAAAAGATGAGATATTTAAATCATACTTGATAAAGAAATTTGAAAAATCTGATATGCAGCAAAATCATTCTGTTCTCTAGCAGTATGTGCTTCTTGGTTTGTGCTTATATGAAAATGCAAAAAGGGTGTTATGCAAGGGAGTGTTTCTTTGCTTGACACTCACTACGCAGCCACCTGTTAAAACATGGATGATTCCTAGTGCAAGATCTAAAGCGTGGCTGCTGGTGATGAAGCATGTTTACCAACCTTCAGGAAGCATATTCTGTTGTTAGCAAAGTACAATTTGAAAGCCTGATCAAGTGAATGCATACAAATTTTGGAGGGAGTACATGGGCTGGGAGGTGGTGGTGTGCTAGTAGCAGACACTGAGCTGCCAGCTGACTCCTCTGAAAAACTGCTTAAACAACTCTACACAAGGGTGGGTTTAAAAACATCTCTTCTGGACATCTTCAGATTTCATAGTACCAAAAAAAGCCTCATGGCACTCTTGTGCAATATTTAATGTGACAACACTTGACTAATGTTCCAACCTCAGTGTCAATAAATGTAATTAATTATGTGTTGTCAGAACATTGAGAGGAATTTATTCTGAAAATAAATGCGGAGGAACCAGTGGAAATTGCCAAAGTCTATCAAGGATGGTTAGTTCTGTCTCTTCTGTCACCTGTGGTTAGCTGTGTGAGTATATGGTTTTTCTGAGTATCTCTCCTGTGTGACTCAG
This sequence comes from Corvus brachyrhynchos, assembly GCF_000691975.1. NCBI lineage: Eukaryota > Metazoa > Chordata > Aves > Passeriformes > Corvidae > Corvus > Corvus brachyrhynchos. The sequence goes on along the minus strand of NW_008239283.1, from coordinate 4,262,993 downwards.
TGTGTGAAATATGTTAAAGAGGGTGGCTGGTTTGGAACATTTGAAAGTATTGCTCTGAATTGTCACTGACCACATGGGAAGATGTTCAGCAGTTTATTTAAGTAATTAATGGGACCCTAGACCTTGGACTTCTTGAGCTGTAAATGCTTAATATGTCATTTTTATCAAATATTTTCATCATCCTGCATGTAGATCTTGAATATGTTCTTGCAGCATCTGTGGTTTTGTTTCCTGTTACTGTATATCTCCGGAATCCTCTTACTGCCTATGAAGTAACATTAACATAGACCCATAATGTCTTATGCAAAGATGATGTTACATTTTGTCCCTGAGGACTACTGAAAGCTGTAGAAGTTACTATACTCGTGAATGTATATATCTGTAGTGAAATAAACCCTATTTACCAAGGACTGGGTGCTTATGGTTTGAATCAATGCAAGTGCTTGGAAGATAAATTGCATAGAGAGCTTACCCTATGAGAAGTTAATTTTTTGGTGAAGTTGATATATTGATAAGACTAATGGTAATATTGAGGAATAGTTCTGAACGACTTTCCCATTATCTTAAATATTTTATTTAAGGAAGGTGTTGAAATAGGAAGTTCTAGTCACTGTTTGTGACTTTCTCATAACCTAAAAGCTCCACCTGTTTCTCACTCAAGATGAAAGTTTTAGCAGCTGAAGTGTATCAGGAAACAGCGATAACTTTTGACAAGCAAACTGTATTCTCTATCAATAGTTAAAGTCCCATTTGTGTGTGGAAGCTTATTAGTTATGCTTTGCCACTTGCACTTGTAGTCGCCTTTGTGTCTGTTGGCAAATCCCTCGCAATGTTGATTTAGCATTATTTCATGTTCTGTGTTTTCTTGGTCTTGCCTGACCCAGTGTATTCAGCCATTCAGTTTGTGTAGCCCTTGTCTGTCAGGCTGCTCTTTTTAGTACCTTTTCATGTGCTTAACATTATTTTTCTTTACTCTCTCTTAGACTTGCATTTAAATATTTTCTTCCCTCATTCAGGGCATTTTTTTTTTCTTCTCCCTTCCTCACCTTTCAGTTTCTTTACCAGCTTAATACTTTGTGTTTCTTACAGTGATTTCCCCACTTGTCAGATTTTCAAGTTTACCTATTGATTTCTCTACAACTTTCTTCTCCTATCTGCTATTTTGAAATTTCATCTGTTACTGCATCAGTGAGATGCTGATGACATTTACAAGTTCTTGTTCATAATTAAAAGGAAGACCTGAGCTTTGTTTTCCTATTGATGGTAATTATTTATCTGTAATCTGTTATACCTAGAATGTGTGAATACAAAATTTCTGCCTCTTTGATTTTATTCTATTCTGATTTCCCAAAGAAACAAGGCTCTTTCAGTCATCCAATTTTTTCCTTCATACTTCCAATTCCCATTGGAATTTCAGTCAAACCAGTGGTGAAATTTCTACAAGCTTTCTGTGAACTAATAGCTGGCTGAGTAAGCCTCTGCTTGTACAGTAAGGGAAGATAGGGAATCAGAAGAGTTGGTGGAAAAAAGTGAAATGCAGAAAATTGAATTGGTATTCATCTTTGCAGTATTTGCATTTTGTTGCAGTGGTTAGGGGGCTGTAAAATGGAGCATAGCTGGTGTGGGCAGCCTTAGCAGGTTACAGAGCTGCAGGAACACAAGAAACCCTTTTTGATAAAGTTATAGCTCAGTCAGGCATGAGCCAAACTATTTTCAAGTGTGTTCATTCTCAGTAAATCTGCAATTGTGTGCTGATCTATAACCAAAATGTGTGTAAAGGAAGCGATAGGGGTTTTGTATATCTTCTTGGCCATTAACATTACAAATTGCATTATGTTGCTTGAGAGAAGAACTACAGGCAATTGATTTATGAGTTTACTTCCTTGGCGATTTCCTTGATGCATATCTATAACATGAATATGAGTGTTGTAGCTCAGAGAAGTTTAACATGTTCTCAAACATAGGTTTGCATGAGGCATGCTTTTGGAAGTGAATTGGTAACACATGGATATATAGATATATAGATATAGATATATATGTATATTTAATGGAGTACTCTTGGAGAGCACAAATTGAGTTGCTCTGTAATGAAAATATTCCAGGAATGCAAGTGATATCCTCGAATGGTTGGTATTTCATCTTTAAAACCAGAATAGATACAATCCACAGCATCGTCCTCCCAGTATTGACACCCACACGTCTGAGCTTAAATGCTTTTGGTGTGAATGTCACATCCTCAAAACCTATTGGGTTCTTTTGCAGATGTATTCCTGTTCTGCTGTGATATTTGCTCACACAAATAGAGATTTCAAGAGATAAGGTGTGATTCTATCTATTAAAGACAGACCTCAGACTTTATTTTCTGGTCTACTTAAGGATAACTTTCCTATTTGAGTTGAACTAGAACCTTGGAGAAGGAAGAGGAAACTCATGACTATTCAAGCATTCAGTATTGTAAATAATTAAATTTTCCAAGATGTTAACGTACATTTACTTTGAAACTGCATTGCAGGGGGAATAAAGATTTGCTTTCAGCACTGAAAATGAAGCTACTTTTGCTACCAAACCTTGAATGGGAGTATTGATAATAGCTTCAACAAAGCATGCTTTGGAAAGGAGGCCTTTCTAGTAATTAGGATTATTTATAAAAAGCACTGAGGCATTAAAGGAAGTTCATTACCCAAGCCATTACTGCACTGTGGACCAGAAACAGCAGATGAAATAGCTTTTTTGAGTAGATTATAACTATCTAGAGAACCTGAAAACCTGGGAGTGAGAGAGGCTAAAAAGAGGAACGTTGCTGTTAATGATGGGGTATAAGCAATGAGGAGAGCTTAGGGGGTTCTGTATGCATCCTTTAGTACTGTCTTGTGTAAAACATCATATCAGAAACCCATGCTGCTTGCTAGGACATTTTCACATTATTTTTTATCGTGGTAGTGGGCTTGTGTGTTGTCCTGCCTCTCCCTGCCTAGCAGTAGTCTGGAGAGAAACCACAAAGGCCTATTACTAATTCATTTTCCTTCTGCTGCCTGTGCCGGCTGTTTTCTACCCGGCACTTCTTTCTTTTTTTCCCCATTTAGCTTTGTTAGAGCTACAGCTGAAACAGAGCTATTCCTCAGAGTTTGCCAGTACAAGTTGTTCTACAGCTGTCTAGGGATGCTGAAAGAGGGGAGGCTGTTTTCCACCTACTCAAAATAGTTCAGAAGTTGTGCCCTACGATAAACTAAGTACAGCTCATTCTTTTGCAAAGGAAACTTGTGTAGTTTATTAGATCCTGCAGATGGCTGGAAAGCTGATGCCCTCCCAGCAGTGCAGTGGTTATAGTCAGTGACAGGTTAGAATGTGGTCAAGCTTGCCCTCACTCGCTCTCCTTTGAAAATACTGTCATTCAATATTTGTTGTACTTTCTCACAAAGCTTTAAAATGCATAGCAGCATTGCGAGAATCATGTGCAGAGAGGTTTTTTTTTTGAAGTCTCATGTTATTACTGTTTTCTTGTGGCCGGATGGATGGATCAGAACTGTGTAGATAGTGAAACTTTTGTCTAATGCTTCCTCTGACATTATTTTCAAGCCCGTTGATCTGAAGTCCTGTGACTGTAGGTTTCTAACCGGGCTTCATTGCACATGTACAGAACTCCATTTATGTCCCTTTAAATATTTTAACATCTCTGTGTGACAGATTGTTGCTACTTACAAAGAGAAATTAGAAACATTGGCAGTTTTCATTCTTTCATTTCAATTATAAGTGCTTCTCTAATCTTTGGTGGTAACAGCTGTTGACAAATACCAGTGTTGAGCAACAGGATATATGCAGGAAAGAGGTTAAAAATATTTTGCTGCCCTACTAACTTTTGAATTAGATATGAAGCAAATTACAATTTCATCCTTTCAATAATAAAGCAAAGGTCCTAAATGCAGAGTGATGGAATAATCAGCAGCACTGTTGCTTCCAAACAGGTGACAGTGTTGAAATTTTAATTCCATTAAATTTTTTACTCTGGAGATGCAGCTTGTACTTTCAGCCATTTGTCTAGCCACATAGGCTGGAATGCGTTCAATATGCTTGCCAAGAACAAATCCATTGGAAGAAATGTTATACTTTGACCCAAGTTCAAGAAATTCTAAAGCAACAAAAGATAAATATTTCTGAACATTTTTTAATGTTTAGCTTAGCTGTTTACTTTTTTTTGTCCTCCCTGTGATCTGATATGCACGTGTTTAATAGCACGAACATAAAAAATTTCTATATATTTATTTCTGCTTTCCTCTATTTTAATATGACTCTGCTGTTTTTTCCCTTGGTGTTTGTCCTTTGCAAAAAGTTTGTGTGTAGAAACCTGTAGCAAAAATTAACTTAAATGCAATTTAATGAGAATTTATTTTTGTTTTGATTATCTACAATTCCCAACAAATGGTAGAAAATTCAAGAAAGTTAACTCTTTTACACAGACGTACTTATATTCTATATTATCTGTTTTCTATTTTTGAAAAACTTTTTCATAAGGTGTAGTGAGTATTTTGAACATGAACATGTTTGGATCTTTCCTTGGAACTTGTATTTATTTTTGGCTGTCTGTCTGGGGTCCAGCACAATTGCTGAAGACTGCATTTAGTTTGTTGACCATGGATTCGACAGGGGATGATACCTGGGCATCCACATTGATGAGAGCTTTCTTGCTGAATACAAAGAGGGTTTTGACTTCCCTCTGAGAGTTGGACAGAGCTCCTTTTGAGAGTTGCTTGTTTTTCCTCTTGGACAGACCACAAGATGTGATGTAACAGGCTGATTTGTGGTTAATAGCAGAGGGTGAGATTGGAGCCTGGAGTATCAGCTTGACACAAGAAATTAGCTAATGGATCCAATTTCTATATAATAAACCTAGTTGTTCTTGGCGTACCTCATAATTTGGTTGCTTTGATTATAAGCTGAAGTTAATTTTATTATTCATTAAAAATAAATAAAGTTTTCTGCATAAGTTCATAGCAATGCTTGCAGCTCTTGCTCTTGCACAGATACCCTGTGCCCTAAAGAAATGGGAGAGCATTACCAGAAGCACACATGGGATTGCTGTGGAGGAACCAAGGATGTTTTGCTCATGACTTTGGAGATCATCCAGGTGATCTGAAAAGTGTGAGGCCCTGCTTCTCTGCAGGTGCCATGGGTTTTGCACTTCAGAGGCCAAATGCCAAATGTAAAATTGAGAATGACATAAGAGGATGTCATATATTAGTCTTTGAGTGAGGGGAGTTGCAAGAAGGGGAAGAGAAAAATAAATGTACTTTATGCACACTATAGAAATATGATAAAACTTATTGGCCATGAGTCCTTTTATAAAATTCGTTAAAATTAATGAAGTCACTTAAAGGTTTGTTTGTGCAGTGGACTTCAGGGACTCTTGAAGCCATGAAAGCATGTCTCATGGAGACTTTTTTCACTGGTTTTAGGGATTTTGTAGATGATGACTGGGACTCTCAGGCTCTGTAAGTTACTTTCTTGCAAAAAAAACCTCAACCGAAACCCAGAAAAAACCAAAAACTGTTTCTTAATCTCTCGGTCAGCATGCTGACCAAAATGTTCTTTTCAGTGAGAAAATGCTATTTTGGGCATATGGTTTTAATGCAGCAGCAAGATGAAGGTTATTAATATTTCCTGTCCTTTGACTGTAAATGGCTGTAAAAATGTACACTTCTTTTGCCTCTTCAAGGTCAGGAATGTTTCTGATTTTTTGAAGTTCACTGAAGTCCTATTCCTAGTCCTAACATTCATTTGGTTTATAGAAAGATCCAGTGAGTTTGTGATTATGTTCTTAAATGCATTGCTTGGAGCATTTCTAACCAGTAAAAAGTATGTGTACCATAAGGATTTCAATGCATAAGGATTTTTCCTTATGGATTTTCCTCTAATCCTTTTTCCCTTCGTCTGCTGTGTTCTCCCCTTTTTTGCTCTTTCCTCCCTGAAGTATCACAGTAAGCAAACTGCGTGAAAGGAAGAACATCAGATGATTTAATTTCTGTAGGACTGAACTACAGCAAGTGATGTGCTAGGTAGAAAACTGGAAACACTTCAGAGTGCTCTGCGAAAGCACAGACCCACATGAGGGAATTAAGGTGGGATGCCTCCCAAATTGTTTCTAAGTGGGGGAATTTATTTTTGAAAGAGAAGGAAAGCTGCTTGCTCAAGATGAATATTTACTTGTTTTTATGGCACCTTATCAGAGACTGCTTTCCCTTCCTTCAACTTTCATCCCACCACCTCCTGCTAATTTGTACTACATGCACATGCACAAAAGCAAACGTGGCTCCCCAACCTAAAAAAACCCCAAACCTGGAGTATTTATACTCATATTCTCCCTCAGTCCATCTGTCCTGCTGCTTCTGTTGTGACCCAGTGTTGTTTTGCTTTTCTCACTTCATGGGATTACACCCCAAATTGCCTCTTCAGGCACAGTACATGGTGCCACATCAGCTGTAGATGGGTGGTGAGCGAGAAGACACAGTGACATCTGTCAGCTAGAGGAAGAGAATGGGTTGGCAGAAACATTGCTGAAAATAACATTGAGCAGCAGAAGGAACAGCAAAACCAAGACTCCATAATACAGTTAAGGGAAATGGTTTCATGCATTTATTTATTTTCTATATTAAGGAATGTAAATTATAAAATGTGTAGTTAGCAAATGTGTGCATAAATCTGGTATAGCTGCATGATTTTTTCAGCTACCTCTTCTTCCTGAGGAGCCTGTGAGGTGTGTAGGGAGTATGTACAGCCTCAACCAGTTGAAAGCCCTCACCTAGCCTTAGGACGTGCAGATCTGGGTTAGTATTATCAGCTTTGATGGTATGCTTCTGCTCCTTCCAGGACATTCTATCACCTTTTCTATCAGAAAAGGTGACTTTTATTGGACTGATCACAACTGAATGAAGAAAGTTTATTTTAGAATTAACAAAAATGCTTTGAGGTGCCTTCAAATTTATGACTTGATCTATTGAAATGAATGTTCTTTTGTTTCTGTGACCCAGTCAGGCAGGATACAGCACGTGGCACCCTGAGCAGGTGTGGATTTGGCCTTTGGTTGTCCTGCTGTCTGACCTCTGCTTTATGCATTTGACATGGTCAGTGGCTGAACAGCAGCTAAACTGCTTCTGAACGCTCCTTGTAACTGAGGACCTTAAGTTTTGTTTAGGTGTGGATAGTTTAATGTTAGTGGAGTATGTTTCCTAAGTATATTGGTTAATTAATTGCAGTGTCAGTACTGGAGTCAAAATGTGTGTGGTACAAAGACACTTGACAATGGTATGAGCACACATTGTGTCTAAATGCAAGTAATCTTATCAGAAATCAGGCTTCTTTTTCTCTTCTCTGATCCTGTCTTATCTTCTACCAACAGAGCATGTGACTGTTCTTTGATTTCACTCGCCTGCATTAAGTAGGAGGCTGTAGCTTATCCCATTGTTAATGGTGTTTTGAAAGAAGGAAAGGTAGATTGAGCCTCCAAAAGGACTAAGGGAAGCCAACATCTCACAATCACAGCACAGACTGCACTGTTTCAGAACACAGATTGGCCAGCTGGGGTGAGACATCAGCTGCGATATTCCCGCAGGAATAAACAACTGCAATACCAGGAAATCCATTAATTTGCATTCAGTTGAGTTATGGTGCACATCTGTTTAGGCAATGCAGCTGCAGTAGAAGGCTGTGGTTAACATCAGCCTGGAATTCTAGTTTATGTATACTGGAAGTTTGTCTGGCTTAAACTCTTAAAACGTAGCACTCCCAGTTTGGACTCATTACTCCTAGAAAAGAGGTTTTAGAGTATTGCCTATCCATTTTAGGATGTATTGCATCAGCTTCTGCATGAGGCATGACTCCTGGCATCCCTTAGCAGAGGAGGTCAGGGATATGGCAGGTGTTTTCACTCACCCTGTGTTTGCTGGCTGTAGCTCCAGTGTGCTGGCAGCCCACTGGCTTCACACTTGAATTATCATCAGCTTTTAGGTTAACACGCCCTTGGTAAGAACAGAGGAGGGTCACGTCTTGATGTTTGTCCTTGGCTGGTCTGTAACAACTTGTCCTACAGAATCAAACAGCTGCAAACAGAAGGGCAGCTTGCCCTCTTCAGGAAACAATCTGGAAAATAGGTCAGTATTTTCATCAGGATCCTGATGTGAGGGGTTTAAGAGCACCTCTTGGAGGTGCTCTTATGAGACAATAAAACTGTGGAGAGTCAGGCAGGGTGGCATGAGGCTGCATCTGAATACACATTGTTTGTGTCTGGATGGATATATGTAAGAGGAGAATGAGAGATTGCTGTGACTGAAGGTTTAGAAGGCTGATGAAACAAAGCAGTTTTAAAACTGCTAAAGTTGCTAAAGGCTGGGTTGTACTCATTCCTGTTTTGCTCATTACCACTGCACAGTCAAAGCAATTAGTCTGTAAAAGTCTCACCATAAATTGTGAGCAGAAGGTACCACAGAACTGGTGCCACAGGCCTTGATGGGCCTGTCACAGGTGCCTTTTCTTGTTGCTTAGCAATCCTATGCCTCCTTTTCAGCTTTTGCTCCTATTAAAAGAAAAGCAGATTTTTTTTTCCAAAATTCAGGGTTACACCCCATCAGTGACTAGTGATTGACCATCACTGAGTAGCTCACAGTTTTGGGACCTCTCCTTTTGACCTGTGCCCATGTTTTCCAGCCCTTGGTTCTTATCTAATATCTAAGCTGTTTGCTGTAACAAGAGGCACCTGGTGCACAGCTCTAGCTCATACAATTGTTCCTGGAATAATTTCTTAAGCATAAAAGGTCAGAATTTGGGGCTTGCATGTTTGGCATTGGAATGCAAACCTTTTCCTGGGAGTGGTAATACTATTTTTACTGAGCCACTTGGTACAAAAATGTATATAAATTTTTTACTAGTCATCATGTGTAATGTTGCTTATGTTTGAGTTTGTAACAAACTAATAATTAAATACCACTCAAGCTGCTGGTTTTTTGGGTGCAAAAGCTTCTTCTTTGACTACAGACAATTAAGGTTTTAGAACTGTGTAACTACTGATGAACGGTGCATTCAACTGATGAACAGTTTAATCCTGAGTATCCTGATTTAATCCTGAGTATCCTGAGGATAGTGGTATTCCAAGCTTACCCTAAGTACTATTTCTAATATAGGTACAGATTGGACAGAGAATATCAAGCTGGGTCTATGTACATACTTATAAAGAGACTTTGCTTAATCTCTTGTAGATGATTAATTCTCCTTTTTAAAACTTAAAGAGGAATACGTGGATATGTGTCACCAAAATCTGTTCACATGAAGATGAGCTGTTTGTACTCTAATTTGAGCATTAGAAAAAAAAAAAAAAATTAAATCTTACAATGCGGAGAAATGTGAAATGTGTGGTTTTCACCGCGGATGTACTATGGATCACTTTAACATTGGAATACTTATCTGAGATGATTCTTAATAGTGTGAGGTTTTTTCTATACCAATGACATCAGCATGGTAATGTTATCCTCTCTAACTAGTGAACTGACCAGCTGTTGCACAGGGGTATATTAAATACAGAATAGAGAAAATGTGTTTCTAATGAAGCTATATAATAGTACTTTTAGTATTTTAAAATTCTTGTGCCTGTGTAAATGGGTATAAGGTTAGCCCTTTTTCAAAGAAATAAGTGAATCGTTTTTGTTCAGGGTAGGGGCAGTTGTGTTGTAAATTGTGGCATGTTTTTCACAGAAGATGTAACTAGACTGTTTAAAAACAACCCCCAAAACCCCAAACAACCTCCTTCCTTCCATCCCCCAGTATGTTGTTTCAGTTGTGGTGGGATTTTGGCTGGTTAGAGTTGAATTTGAGAAAGAACATAACAAAGATGCTGTTTATTAGAAGTGTTCTTGCCTCGTATATCCTTTCACTTTCATCCTGTTCTTCACACTTTCTGTTTAGTTTTTGTACACTAGCTGTTCTGACTAAGTCAGGAGGAATTCTCTTCCTAACAGTTTCACAAACAAACTCACACTGTAACATCCAGTTTCCAGAGGGTGGCTGGAATTATTTCAAGAGATGTCTTAGAGTGGGACCACATCTTTCCAAAGCTTAAAAAAGGGGTGGGGAGTGGGTGCAAAAAAAGCACCTGTCATTCTTTAGAGGTTCCCATATCCTCTTCAGATATGTGTGTCTGGAGACTAGACTAGGAAAATGCCTTACTAGTTAACAGGATTGCCTCCTTCGGGAACATTTATTAGGTGTGCAGGAGAATAAGGGAAATATACCACCGCCTGAAGTTTTGGAATGTCTTGGTATGGGCAGAGAGATAATTTGTCAGTCAAAATCCATCAATGATTATAGTAGACAAATGTGTGTTTATTGCTTCAGCTCTTGCTCAGTTCAGTTATTAATTTCCTGTCAAAACAGAAATATACAGAGACATTTCTGTGCTGCTGTCTTCATGCATTCCACATCACCCCTTGATATCTTCTGTCCACTGTCCACTTAGATACCAAATAATGACTCATTATAGGTATGTGGTAATCATTTACTGGGGAATAGTTGTGTTGCAGTCCTTGACAGCTGTCAAATCTGGGATTAAATATATACCAAAATCAGTTCAGCTGGCCATGGAAGGGCTGGGAAGCACAGGGATTCTGCTGTGCACGTTATAAACCTCCATGGCCACCAGCAGTGCTGTAAAGTTAATTAGTTAACTACCTGTTGTTGAGCACTCAAGTTGCTGGCCACTGGAATTGCTTGTGGAAAAATAGGGCTGGTTGGTGACATTTGGGTTTGGGGTTTTCTGTTTGTTGAAATAGTGGGGGCCATTCTTCTCTCTGTCAATGAATTTTAGTCCTTTCTTATGGCAAAAGCTTAATATTTGCTGTCGACCTTCTTACTGTTTTTGAGTGGATTTAAGATTTATTTTTCTGTTGATAAATAGAACAGAAAAGTCAACAGCTCTGTTTAAGTCAATCATTCTCATAGTTCAGTGTCATTATGCTGTTTCTTATAGCATCTTTGTTTCAGTTCTAGAACTTTAAAAAGAAGACTGGAATACTTGCAGTTTTAATTGCTGTTTTTAGTGTTAATTATGTTCAGAGGTTGGTTTTTTTCCCTAAACAACTAGTCATAAATAATCATTAACACTTGTCTGTTAAAATATGGTGGTGATAGGTTTACTTTCTTATTCAGTGTTTTCTGCTTCACAAACAAGTGGTAATTGGGGAAGGAATACTGACTGTTTAACTACAGATCTTATTGCTGTAGAGGATGCTGTCAGTGCTTACTTAAAGTTAAGTCACTGAGGGAGTTTATCTTGAATATTTTAGATTTCTTTTTAAAGTTGTGATGTTATTTTAAACTATGGAATTTTCTATATTTTATCGCACCCCATATTGCAAAAGAATAGTAAAACGTTCAGTTTTTAATGAAATAACAATATTCTACTATTCAGTCAGCCCAAAAATATCCCAAGGCTATAGTTAAATAAACAGAAAGAAGTAAAACTTCTCCCTGCCATTTCTTGGAAAATTAACTGAAATGTATGGGGTACATCATTAAACAGAGTCCTTAATTTTCCCTGTTGAGACTGTTCATTTTCTTTACTGAGATACTTTCTGTGTGAAAAAAGTCTGCTTGAGGGCTTTATGATGTTTTTCATTGTACTTGCAGTTAATTTCTCTGCCCCATTCCTCCTTAAGCAAAAGATGCCTGCAGATTGTTCTTTTAGCAACATGAGTGCGCAGGACAGTGTCTGCCTTGCCTGCTTTTAGTTCAAGTAATGCACCTTCACTTCTACAGTCAATCAGTGATGTGAAATGTGCACACTCAAGACATGTTGAAGATAAATGCTCCAAAAGTATTTGTGTCCTGCTGCAAAACTCCTGGTTCAGCTGGAAGCAGAAGATCCATAGGGAATTTTAACAAGCAGGGAGCACTGGGCATCTGAGTAATTATCCTATTAAGGCAGAGCAACATCTGCATTATCTGTGCAAGCGCAGAATGGAAGGGAACATTATGTTCTCTAATCCTGTCTGGGAGCATTATGAAGTTAAAAGGATAACATTTTACCAAATCTGTGTTCTAACATGATAGGTTACACTTATTACCTTTTAATTACATCCCTTCTAGTTGGACTTTAAGCTAAGGACCCGTCCTCTAACTCTCATCCCAGACCATTTCTTGCCTTTGGATTGTTTATGCCAGATTTTATAATTAAGTTTACCTTGAAAAGTTGGTCCTACTGTATCTTGAAGGCCTTCATTGCAATTCTTTTTCCCTTGTGTACAGAAAGCTCTGAGAATATTAGTTTATGTACAAAAGACGTGTTGCAGCATTCAGAAGTTTGTGTTTTCAATTTAGTTGCAAAGAGCAAACTTGTTGGAGGATGTTTTATGGATGAGGAGTAACTATGCACAGCAGAGGCCACACATGAGCAGGACATTATTGCAGCCTCCCAACTGCTTGCAGTGGAAGCCACGAGAGTGTATTGGCTTAAATAATGTAGATTTCTTCTTTCCTCTTTACCCCTGAGGGAGTCTGATTTCCTGATCACCTATCTAGCCATATGCTGTAGCTCTTGCCAGGAACCCCAAGCAGTGTCACTGCCAGCTAAAATTACTTGTTTTCTGAGAACTGAGTTACACTGAGAATTGTCTTAAATTGCTGCACTGGCAACATTGCAAAGTTTTGCATGCACACACACAAATAAATATGTAACAGCAGCCCTACTTTGAAATACACCTTAGAAACCTCTTCAGGCAGGGAATTTGATCCAGATCCTGTGAGATGTTCTCCTCCTGCTCAGGTGCATCGCTCCTCCTTTGTTGTCTTTCCAGTGCTTTTCTCAGCTTCTTTTTGCTCTGGCTACTCCAGTACAATGATGTGATATGCAAATTAAGCATTTACAAAGCAAGCATATTGTCTACTCCTGGTTTGTACCACTTAGAGGGAAGAGCTAGTGTGGCCAGTAAAAACTTCAGGTGTGCTAACTATGCTTTTTTCTCTTCTCTTGCAACAGGATGGAACTGAAATACAGATATGTGTTGACAAAGGAGTTGGAATAAGACTGAGTCCTGCTCTGTGATATTTATATACCTGGACCATGAACTTGCTGTTTGTCTTCATGCTTTAGGAACCTTTGTAGTAACTGTGTGGAGCTGTTGGAATCATGGCATTCTCTCCATGGAAGCTGTCCTCTCAGAAACTTGGCTTTTTTCTGGTGACATTTGGTTTTATTTGGGGAATGATGCTTCTGCATTTTACTATTCAGCAACAAACACAACACGAAAGCAGTTCAGTCCTGCGTGAGCAAATTTTGGATCTCAGCAAAAGATACATCAAAGCGTTAGCTGAAGAAAATAAAAATGTTGTTGATGGGCCTTATGTTGGGACAGTGACAGCATATGGTAAGTGTGTTCTCTGGGTTATTTGATAATCTGATTAAGGCTTTCTCCTCAGTTGTCCAAACATTTTACTTCATAATGCCGCTCAATTGGCAGTACTTTACCCTGTGTGTTTTCTGTACAGATGGAGAAAATGCTCTTCCCTTGTAAGTATGAAGTGGGACAAATTTTATGTTTCCAATCATTTGGAAATGAAGCTGTCAGCTAATTTTTATTACATCTGTCTAGTAGCTCTATCTAATATGCCTTACGTTATTTGTTAGAACTCAGTTTTAAAAAACTTTTTTGGTGTTTGCAAGAAACTTGGGAGGCTTTTCAGTTTTCGTTTCAGTGATCTAAGAAATTCCCTGTGGAAAAACTTGCCTTAGTTATAAAATGGAGACCTGCTATATTTATTTCTTCTTCTTTCCCATTTAACTTCTTTGTTCAGTCAATTTACTTAATGTTTAAGTTTACTTATCTGGTATAATCTTAAATTAAGCTTAAATATATCCTATTTGCCTCAGGGCGGAAAACTCTGTGAGTTTAAGTGCTTTTTTTGGCAATAGGTTTTAATGCTTATTCTCTTCCAGTTTGTACAGGAAAGTTAAGTTTTTGTGCATGTGTCAGACAAAGCAAGCAGAAAAGAATGAAGCTTATTACCAGAAAATATTACTAAATAAAATAATCAAATTTCAGGTTACGTGTTGTTCCTTTCCATTCTGTTAAGATCACATAATACACCTTACTTGTTTAGCAGTTTTTAGACTCGCTTTCTTTCCTACTTACCTATGCACTTCCAGGCTGTCTGGAAAACTAATTAGTCATCTAGATTTGTTTTCTTTTATAGTTGTCTTAATATTCAGCTCTGAAGAAATTGAGTAGATAGTTTTTGTATGCTTAGACAAAGAATATGGACTAGGATGCAACAGATAGATAGAAAAGCTGCACCTTTTTCTCTAGTTTTCTCTTAATGCTCTGTACTTTTTGGCTCATGCAATGAAAACATCCTCCTGGAAGGTTCTCTCTGTGTCTTGTTTCTGTCACCACTCCTTTTTCCTCTAAAAACCAAATCTTAAGAGTTTGTGTGCTTTTGCTTGCCTGTAAGCCTGAGATTATTTTCCCCAACATAGCTAACAATTATATTGCTTCATTGCTTGAATAACAACCTGCTCTTATTCTGTACCTCCACGTTTGTGGCTGCATGTTGAACTATACTGGAATTGTAGCCTTACAAAGCAACACAAGCAAAACAGTGGTACTAGATCAATACTTGAGTTGAGGCTGTCCAAGCAAGTAGAGATCCCTAGAGGATTGTGTGACTAGGCTCAAAACAAAACTTTATCTGCTGTATAGCCATAACCAGTGTCCTGTTACTGTGCCAAGGGTGTTTGATGGTAGGTGAATTGAAGAAAATGGACAACAAACCCCAAACAATCTGGCTGCAGATATTGAAGGTAACTGCATTAATATGGGTACAAGATATCCATAAGCTAAGTTCCCCCTGCAGCTTGTTGCCTGTGGCATTAATTTCCTGTTCCAAATCCTGCTGAGGAATAGTTGACTTGCCTCCAAACACTGGTCAAGATCCTGAGGAGAAGTTAAACTGCATTTGGAAGCAGGTGAAATAACTTTCTAACACTTCTGTGAAGGGAAAGATAAGGTTTGCGTAGAAATTTCAAGTCCATGGCTGAGAAGATTTTTAAGATTAAAGACTTAAAATTTAAGTTTGGTCAGGTGTTTTTAACAAAGTAGTTTGGAAAGATGCAAAATAATGGTAATGCAGTTATTTGAAATATTTCAGGGAAAAGCACTCTGATGAGTGAATAACGCCATATTAAATAATACTTTATGAAACTGGGTAAGGTAATTACTTAATAAGTTAATTTGTCCTGTTTGGCATACCAAATGACTTGTTGCCAGCAAATAATCAGGTTAGCTTTTCAGAAATAAGCACATTAATGATGGATGTTAATAATAATTGGTAGAGGTTTCTGCAGTATTCTGTGAAAATTATTGCTCTTGCTTATTTAGCCTTTTTATTTTTCTTAATGTTATCCTCTGATTGCTTTAAGTGAGCAAAGTCATGATTTCCATGTTCAGGAATAAATTTAATGTTTACTTGATTTGGCTGCTTTTACCCACCTGAAAGGTTTTCAGTCATTCCTTATTGTGGTTGCACAGCTTGTTTACTTTCTCACTTTTTCTTTCTACCTGTCAGGTAGGTGGATCAAACATTTTCCTTTCAAAAGTTATAGTTCAGATATACACAGTGAATATTGGATTTTTCTTTATAGCAGTAAAGAGTTCTTTTACAAAAATTCTATGAATCTGTGCTTCTGCCCTCCCCTTCTCAAACTAGCCTCCACTTGCCTTTTTGTTCTGACAAGCTGTCTCTCATATCAGTGTTTTGGTATCAGAACTAAAAAATAATAAATTTTTACCTTTTCTGTCTTTCTGATCTGTGTATGCCTTTATGTAAGTTATGTTTCTTCCTTACTGTTTCCTAAATTATTTTTACTACTTTTTTTCCTAGATTTTTTTCCTCCTTCTGTACTGTGGTTTTGTTCATGTTAAGTCCATTCTTCCCTTTTCTTCTGCACACTATGGCATTAAATGACTTCTGGACCCCATTTAAAATAGTCCGAATGTGTGGACTAGTGCTTCAGATTCCATCTTCTGATCTTTTCGGGACAAAGGAAAACACAGTAACAATGAGAAAGGCTTTCTTTATGGCACCAAGGAATAAATATAACTCTCATTTGGAGAAAAGAATTACGAGTTTTCAAAAGTAATAGCATTTCCTTATTTAGTCTCTCATTTGCACAAGAATTGAGATAGTCGTGGGAAAAATAAAAAAAGCACAGAATGAACGTGGCAAAAATACAACGGATGTATGGAGAAGTTTTCTGTTACAGATGATTCTAAAGTTGTGTAAAACAGAAAATATATTATACTAGTACACATGCAATTATTTTATGTAATTAAATGGAAAAATAATGTAAATTTCTCATACCAAATTCTTTAGTCTTTACAAGGATAAATGAACAAAGGACAATAGTGTCTTTTTTGGCTTGTTGCCATTATAATTATAGAGTTTAATCTGATAGTGGTCTAGTTTTCTCCTCTTGCCCACAGTTCTTTTAACTTGCCAAACTGTCTTGTGTTCCTTCAAGGAATCTGAACAAAATAAAAGCCAAGGAAAAAAATATCAGAGAACTCTTTCCGTTTTGTCATTTGATATGCAAATTCCTGTTACTGTTCATTGCTTTCCATGCCAAGGAAGTGCTGTGTCAGACCAAACAGAGACAATCACCAACAGACTGAAGAAAGGAAACATGATTTTGGTGTTTTGTGAATACAACAGAAAGGTTGAGCTTAACTTTTTTTTGTTTTGTTTTAATTTGCCAGTTCAGAAGCTGGTTATGTGGAGGAGATGCAGGAGAAGGTTTTTGTGCTGGCTCAAAGCTGTTCTTTCTGGGAAGGGGATTTTTGTTCCCTTCGTGACTGAGTATCAACAGACTGTTCCTCTGATGGTGCTTGACTACGGATTTAGGTTTAGACTCTCTATTATTTAAGCAGCTTCTTATTACTTGAGCCATTGCAAACCAAGCATTTTTCTGTTCCCATAAAGACACACATTTCACCTTGAATGTGGATATCTATATGAGTTGCAGTGTACTTTGTTAAATAGACAGGCTGACAAGTTCCATGGCCAGGGAAACTTGTATCTTAGGCTGAACAAAGTAGGGAACATGAGTGTATAGAGCTGGTAATAGCAAAGATTTGCACTGAGAAAGTCTCCCTCTCTCTTTCTCTCTCTCTCTCTAGATATATTTATCTCCAGTCTCATTCTTGTATCTGTTTTCTGATTCTGTCTGACAAGTGTGTATTGCATTATTAAGCAGTTTAACTTTTCATTTGCAGATTTGAAGAAGACACTTGCTGTCCTGTTGGATAATATCTTGCAGCGCATTGGGAAGCTGGAGTCCAAGGTGGAAAATCTTGTACTTAATGGAACAGGAGCAAACTCGACCAACAATACTACCACTTCTGCTCCCAGCTTAGGAGCAGCTGAAAAGCTTAATGTAGCAGGTGTGTACAGCAATTACTGAAACTATTTATGGGCTGTTTAATCTGAACCTTTTCTCTCTTGACCATGACATGATTTTTCAGTGTTAGATATTTGGAATGTCTTAGAAAACAAAATTTGAAGTCAGCTTTATCAATGACAATCTGAAGTCCAAGCTTAGAGGAAGATCTTTCTTCTGTGGTAACTTGCCCACATTAGAAAAATCAAATTCTCTGCTAAAGGGAATAGTCTCCCCATTTATAGTAGATGCTTCATGCTTTAAATGGTTGCACTGCATAATGATGAAACTGAGGAGATCTTTTCTCTCTAAGCCTAACTATTTTGGCTGGTATCAATCTACTCTGCCATTCTTCCATATGCACATTATTGATTATTAATGGAAAGAAAACATTTATTATATTTGTTCATCATGATTTAAAAATGTCTTCCCCTACAGTGTTTCATGGCTCTTAGGATTTGACACAGAGAGATGACCTACCTGGTAACTTCAGTTAAAATAAAAACATGTTTTGCGATGACATTTGAAGTCACTAATTTTGTCTTCAATGAATGGACTGTTTTGTTCTGCCACCAAGTCGACACAGATACTGGCTGTCCTGACTCATAGGAAGGTCTGAGTCTAAGTCTGATGATCTTTACAGTCCCAAAAAGAGAACAGACCAGAAAAGTTAAGGCAACTTGGCAAATAAGTTGATAACTGTGCTCCTATGTCTTGTCTGTCCTTGGGTTTCCTGCAAAAATAAATACTTCTGTTGAGAAGGTGTTACTTGCTTAAATTGGTCAAAATAGAGAAGCAAATGCTACCTTTGGTAGGAAAATGCCACTGGAACAAGTGTAGGAAAGCAGATTTGCGAGTGATTGACTGATGACAGACAGTATGGCAGCAGAGTTGCTCTCAGCTGCTCAGTCCTGACTGCATTGGTCTGTACCAGGGTGCTAAAGTCATGTTATCTCTTGGTCAGACAGACCTTTCCCTCCCCCCATCTGTCTTGTCTTGGTTAAACCGAAGGCAGATCAGGAACAAGTACCTGAAGAGGTGCAGCACCTGCAGGGTGCTGACAGGGTAAACCACGTTCCTGCCACAAAGCATCCAGCACAAGATCTTGGTTGGAAAAACTTCTACTGAGATGGAAAGTGAGCAAGTACAGCACTGTTAAGAGTTTCTGGGCCGTATATAAAACGAAAAACGTCCCTGTATGTTTCCTTTCGTAGCTGGACAAAAGAGACTTGATGCTGTTATTTCCTTAGACTTGCAGATAATTGGAACAGGCATACTCATGTTGTTGCTTTAAAGTTTATAGGCAAAGGTTCATTGTTCTTACCTGAATAGGAAACATCTTTCATCAGTTCTTAGGGTGATTTGAATGTTGTTTATTATTCTTGGAGTGGGCTAGATTCACAGTTTTGGTATTCAGGAGCAACATTGAAGGAGACTGGTAAGAGTTTTCCATTTGCAGTGTTTGCAGTACTTAGTGCTGCCTGAGGCTTGCTCCGTGGCAAAGAACGCAATTCCTCTTATTAGAGCTGCAGGTTTTTTACCTTTGACTCTTGGTACACCGAATTTAAAATGTCTGAACGTTTAACAGCAGCAACAGGAAAAACCTTTAGGTAAGAGTTTTTTAGGGTTTGATTAATGTATTGTTCTGATGACTAGATAATGTCACTGCTCAGGTACCTCCAGGCTGGATAGTACCAAGGGTTAGAGTAGAGCTTGAAGCTAATCCCTGTGTTAAGTGCCTGCTCTTCATCCATTTGAAGCAATCAGTGGCAATTGCTCAGATCAGAGGCAGCCAAATGGAAATGAAAAACTTGTTTCTACTTCTTCCTTTGTGGCAGTTTCCTGACAGCACACTCTGGAAGCCATATGATTCCAGCATAATCATAATATAAATATCTTCTCTGTTAGGAAGGAATTGTTCAGAAAATAAGCTAGGTGAGGACATCGTGATTACAATACCAGTGTTGGTTTTGTCTATAATATTTCAACAACATCCCTTGTATATTGTGTTAGAGCAATTGAGGTAATCTGAAAATTGTGGTAAAGGCATTTTGTTACCCAACAATTTGTCATTTTACTGAAGTTGAAACATGTACGTGTACAAATACAGATAATACTTTTCTTTATAACATTCAGCTGTTACACTGTGATCACAAAGCAAGCATGTTAGGATTACCCTTCTTCTCTCTAGCAGTTGTAATATTTTAATGCTGACTTTAGACAAATTCATGTTAATTATTGTCAGTAATTTTGGTCTTTCTGTCTGGACAACTGTACTGTTTGTGGAGCATCTGATTAACATCATGTTTAATAATTTTGGTAATCTTTTTTGAAGGCTTCTTGAGTTTACTTTTTTTTTTGCCTCAAGAGTTGCTGCTTAAAACTCTGCAGTAAATTAAGCATTTTATAGCCTCATTTGTCAGTGAAACAGTGCAATGTCATTAGCAGACTGTCCTACAAGAGTCTTGCTTCCAGTAGAGCTACATCATGCATTTATTGTTTCTGGATTGGGATTTTACAGTGCACTGAGACCTACGGTCCTGTAATTTGTACAGCCATGCCCCTTTACCTATGGAAAGCCTTTCTGAAATAAGTGAGGCTTCATGTTCACCCTGGAATCTACTGACACTGCTTGTAAACCTTGGTAGTAAAGAGTGGAGTCACAAATCATCCTGAGATTTGCATTTTGTCCTCACTGACCTTGTGTAAAGGTTATATACTACTGGAGTAGATAGGAATGATAGAATAAGACAGAATGACAGGAAGGTGGTTATGCTGTGTTTACCCTCACTGCTGCTAATGACAAATTCAAGAGCAAAACATAGTATTTTTCTTACAATTTAAAACTGACTATGACGGCAGGCTAGACTGGCTAATCTGAATATACTGTAAGCTTTTCTTCATTGTGTACTTTAAGTATTGATAACACTTTCATGGAAAAAAAATTAGTACTCATGTGCAAACCAGGAAGAACAGAGATTATGATGATTAATCAGCATTTCTCCTTCCGAGGCCCCTCTGCAAGTATAGAGTTAACAAATATCAAAGATTATTTTTCTTTTTTTTAAACAGTGTTCAACAAAACAGAATGTAGTCTTGACTGAAGGCAAGGTGGGCCACAAAATCTGGGGAAGTTCAGAGTTGAGCCAGGACATGTTGAAACCTGGAGTTTATAATCCATTGTAATCTACTTCCTGAAGTAATGAGCAGGAACTTCTCTGAAAGAGCCTGACAGCAGAAGAAAAAAGGAAGCACTGGCATGGGAAATAATCAAGTTGTTTAGCAGTTTGGAAAAAATACCTATCTTTGTTTCGAGTTATGAAAGAAAGTTTTTTTTCTTTTTAAGTTGTTCCGCATCTGGCTATCAAGTGTGGTGTAGAACTGAGGCAGCAGTGGTGAAATCTGCCATGGAAATACCACTCTGTGGTGGTGTGGAGTTTTGGCAGATAAAGGGATCTGAAGAAAATCCATCTGGATTATGCTCCTTCATGATAAGAAAATGATAACAGTAGTTGAAATTATTGAGGATTTAGCAGACTGTAACTTAACTGTCTCTGAAGTAGGTGAACTCAAACTTTCTTGCGATTCAATCCTGACTTTTGATCACAGGGCTGGAACACCTCTCCTAATGAAGACAGGCTGAGAGACTGGGGCTGTTCAGCCTGGAGAAGGGAAGGCTCTGGGGAGACATTAGAGCCCTTTCCAGCACCTAAAGGGGGTACAAGAGGGATTTTTCACAAGGGCGTGGAGTGATAGGACAAGAGCAAATGGCCTTAAACTGAAGGAGGGCAGGTTTAGATTAGATATTAACAACAAATTCTTTGAATGGTCAGGCACTGGCACAAGTTGTCCATAGAGATTGTGGACTCCTCATCCCTAGAAGCATTCAAAACCAGGCTGGATGGGGCTTGGAGCAACCTCATCTAGTGGAAGGTGTCCCTGCCCATGGCAGGGGATTGGAACAAGATGGTCTCTAAGGTGCCTGCCAACCCAAACCAGTGTCTGATTTGGTGACTCTCAATCTAATTATGTATATGTAGACTGTCCTGTGTATTCATACCCTTACTGTGTTCAGCTTTAGTGTGTTCAGGGTGGTACTACACCTAGTTCTTCCTCTGAAGTTAGTTTCATGGAATCTTTCATTAAGGGCAAAGAGCAAAACAGCTTTCTTTCTCTTTTTGGCTGTATGAAAGGATAATAGGGCATGAGCTCTTAGTAGCATAAATATCTTTAATCGTAGAGGAGTTGAGGATGGGACTTGTGCTACAGGGTGAGGCTGTAGAGAATATGTTAAAAAGCAAAGCTGTGAACACTTGGGGAGCTTGAGTGGGAGCTTAGGTGTTACATTTTTTTTCCCCCTTTTTAGATCCATGTGTAAAATCATAAGCATATTTTGCTTTTTCTTCTTCCTTCCATAAAACCATCAAACAATCTGGTAGTTTTGATCCTGACAATTTTCAACTGCTTTTCCAGAACCTCCATTTTGTTTATGAGTGAATTGTTAATAAAGATACTTGTAAAGTTGGCTGATTGGTTTTGAAAGCAATAAAGCTGTCTTTCCTTTTCTCTCTGCTCTATTAATCTGAGTTATTATCTGAAAAGCTTCTGAGATATTTGATAGCCATCCTTTTTGAATTTGTGGGAAGTAATATATTCCCATACACACCGGAAAGTATTAATCTAAACTTTGGTTGTCTAGGAGATAAGAGTTTTCATCAGCCTTTAGAACAGGAAGCTTTGAGGCACTGCCGCAAATGACACCCTAAGTAAATTTAAAGTTGCTGTTGTAGAGATGATTAAACGGAAATGGGGAAATACAAAACCACGGCACTTTCAAGGAGAGCTTGTCTACAGGGCTCTACTGTTGTAGCTGCATCATTGGTTCCATGTGACAGGCACAGGATCAGTTTGGTTTAGGCAACTTGGTATTTAACAGTTGTGCTTTTCTAAGATAATGATAAAATAAATCTTTGACTTTTCTGGGACAGAATTGCACTATCATAGTTCATCAGATAGGGCACTCTGCTTGCACAAACATGATCAGAGAATCTGATCTCTGTTTTCTTCATGTGATTTTTTTTTTTGGTAAGCAGTGGGAGTGGGGTTAGTGTGTTGTGTTGTGGGATGAGTTTCTTTAGAGGTCGTCATCGCTCTTTCTGTGCTCGTTCAGTGAAAAGCTAAATTTTTTATAAGCTTGACCATCTAATGCCCCAGACAGTAAAATTGTACTGAAAACTCTGCCAGACTGGTTGTTTACAAAGTGTTCTTTTGCCTTGAAAAGTGCTGCTTTGAATGATTTTAATTGTGTATCTTTGATCACACAAAAATGAGCAAGTGAAGGTTTATGTTAAATCCTCCTCAGCCTTCCCCTTGTGCACAGCTGGTGCTTGGAGGGCTCTTGCTAAGCCTAAGAACAGCCCAGGCTCAGGTGCTGCATACAACACTGCACAGGGAGGGAGGACATTTCTGGTGTATCTGCTCAAAGTTTCTGTAGCTTTTCTGCCTTGTGCATTAACTTGTTCTGCTGTGTTGGCTGTTCAGTTCTCTTTTAACAACTTTAGTTTTAACATCTTTAAACTCACTCATTAAGATGCAGACTTCAGTGTATACTTGTCATTTAAGACATGACGGCTTGGATGCCTGTCAGATATCTGGCATCCTTCGTGAATATGTAGCAAGGCAGGCTGAAAAGTCAGCTTTGGCAATGCTACAAGAAGGCTTTTTTTTTAATGTTACTATGGTGAGAAGGACCTTTGTCCTGGTATTTCCATGTCCTTATTCCTGAAGACTTGGGGCTGCTACACTCTGAGGCCTTTTAGGTGGGATGGAAAGACTCAGGTAACCTCAGGATCAGTGGATTTGTTTCCATGAATTTTGATGAATTTTGTTACACAGCCTCATTAGTTTTAGCAGTCTGCAACCACAGTTCCATCATAGTCCTGTACTTGCAGAGATTCAAAAAGCTAAGATGCTGCATATTGTTTTAAATTCCAAAGCTGCCCTCCTGTCTTAAGAGGACTAGAGTAGGCTTTTCTTTAGTCAATATGGTGTGTTGTGCCTCAGAAAGCAAACCAGCTGTCCCCACAGAGCACCAGTGTCTACCAGTTGTAAGAGGGTGTGGGACTGCACTGGCTCTGATAGTCAAGATTGCAGCTTCCTCGAGGTGATGTTTTGCTGTGACTCATGTTTATTGAGCCTTATTCATTGTATTCTTTTTCCACACTGTATATGTGTATGTGTTAAGATTTTCCCCCTCCCACAAAGGCAGTAGTGTGGAGCTGGGGAGATTTGTGTGCCCTCAAACCTGGCTGTCGCAGCACAGTGTGGTGTGTGCAGAAGACCACAGGTGAATATTTTCCACTGCAGTGCAAAGCTGTGTTAGTAATGCTGAAGGGGGCTCTTAGTGGTCCCCTGGGCTGCATTTTGATTAACCACTTGACTACTACTTGAATTCTCCCAACACTGCATTGATTTCAGTAGTGCTAATGGAACACAGCAGCACAGCTTGTGTGAGGATGGACTAGAGGTAGAAAAGTTAATTTTCTTTAAATCATACCAACAGTTTGCTACAGAAGTTTCTAAAATGTTAGTAGAAAGCATTTTGTGCTCTGCATTTAAAATCTTGAAACCTTTAGCTCGTTTGATTGAATATGTTGTTTAGTGCTTTCAGCTCACACTGCAAATTCTCTCTTTAAAGAAATCTTACCAGCTGGAGATGAAAAATGTGAATTGAATTGAGAATGTGTTAATTAGGGGGAGAAGGGAAAGGAGACCTTATACAAACTAAACCAGCCTTAACTACAGTCTGTGTCTAACCATAGATACCAGATTTCAGGACTGAAATATAAACAAGAGAACAGTTTCATGAATTAAAGTTAGAATAGTACTTATATTTAATGATCAAAACCAGAAGGAGAACAGAGATAAAATTGGTGAATAGATTTCACTGGGTGTGATTACTCTGACCTTATAATACTAGAGAGGTTCTGTATTTTATGAGATCTGCTGATGGGAATACTTTTGACTTAAGCTATTATCTGTCCTATATATCATCAAAAAATACTTTAATGTGCACTAGTCTGAAAATCAGAGTTTAAGCCTCAAGGTTCCAAAGTACATCATTTTTAGTGTCATGTTAAATTCTTAATACATTTCTGTTCTCAGAAGAACGCCAGGCTGGTCCTTAGCAGAGAAGGTAGGCTGCTGGTGTCAGCTTGCAATTTCAGCTGTATTGCAGCCTTTTCATTTGCTTTAACCAATATCACTATTTTAAAACTCTTATGACAAACAGAGCACCTATCAAACAGTAGTCACTGCTGAGTCACTAATTATAACCCTTATTCAGTGTACTGTCTTAGTGGAATATTTCTAGACTTCTTAACTGTCTGATGGAGAAAACTTGAAGCAGAATTTTTTAGCCTATTCCAAAGAACATTATTTGAAGGATGTGCAATATAGGAAAGGGAGAAAATATGCATGTAGCACTCACTACTGCTCATTTTCACTGTTTTATTAGAGAGTAACTTCGAAGCAAACAAAAATCAATCCCTACCACAGACTGTGCTTTTAACCACGTAATTCTCACGTGGGTGTTGTAAACCTTCACTATGACAAACAAAACCTGTGAACATGGAGTTTAAATGCAGGAGGCAATGAAGACCTGCGTCTGTGAACTGGTGTTTAGACAGAGCAGTGCTGAAGGCCTGGAGCTTTAGCAGGTGCAGTTGCTCTTAGCAAGCAACAAGAGAGAAGCTTCTTTTCCAGTGCAAGGTTGGTGGCTTAGCTCAAATCTGCCACGTCGTTGATGCTGACGTGCCAGACTTTGCACTGAAACAACTGAGGGCTGTTCACAAGTTCAGGTTCACCTGCTGTGCTCTAACGATGTCTGATGCAAAGCTGTAGATCATTTGTGAAGGGAACATATGGCTTCTTTCTAAACATGAGGATGGAGTTTGTTAGTTATATTTTATATATCCCAGGACCTCACAAGATATTTAAAGAGGATTTTTAAAATTTGCAGTTGGTTGGTGTTTTATCAATATTTCTCTTTTTTTTTTTTCCAGGATGATCAGTACCAACTGCATGCTCTTAGATTTATAATAAGCTATGTTCATGTTTTTAGTTTGTCAGTGCATTGACTTTTAATGTAACATCATAAGAGATAAGTGTTTAATAATTACATCTTTTCGTAACAGCAGTCAAGAGGAGATAAGCTATGCATGAATTCAAAAATACTTAGGTGTGTGTAGAACAGAAATTAATATAATGGCTCACAAAGTTTACGAGAAAAAAGTGTGTTTATTAACTATTGTTGCTTTGTACTAACTTGACAGTTGTATTTCTAACTTTTTGGCTTTAAGTTAAAGTTTTGGCTGGGAAAGGAGATTTCAGAACTTGCATTTTAAATTACATAAATCCTAAATGAGGATAAAAATTCCTGTGGTTTCTCAAATACTATTTTCCAACAAAAGTAACTTTAATGTCTGGCTTAATGAAGTTTTCCCCTTCAGGAAAGAATTATCCAATGTGAACTTGCTAACAGCATAAGACATCTATCCAGACTTTTTAAGAATCCTCATAAGATATTAGGGTTTGGGGTTTTATCTCCAAATGATGAAAAACTCCTAAGTCTTGACTTGTATGTTAATGCTTGCTTTTCACGTTTTGGAAGATCCTCATGTGTAGTTGGCATCCCCAGGGTTCCACTTCTTTATCTCCCGTGTCTTTATGATCACACTCAGAAGTGTAAATTGCTGGTATCTGGTTGAGCTTGGTCTCAGCTGCTCGTGGGAAACACAAGATTTCTTCAGCTCTGGATTCCTGTTCAAGAGGAGCCAGCTATGAGGTGTTACCAGCAGGCTCCAGCACACCCTCCATGCTGAGTTAAAATAAGCAGCAAGAGGAGCAGAAATGTAATTCTTTGTACAGGGTCTGATCATTGAGGAAAAAAAATTTGGGAGGGGATGATTCTCAGCCTAGAACTTGGCACTGGCTGTGGCCAAGAAGAAAAGGTACAACCAGGGCAAGTAGTAGTTGACTGGAACTGTCAGGATTATTCACAGGTGAATTCAGAGTTCTGCAGTGAATTCTCAGGCTTATGTGTGGAAACCAGCACTGACTTGCCCATTTCTGCAGGCAGTTGTTCCTTTGGACAGCAGTCTTTGATGTAGATGTGTTTCCAGTCTGACTGCATCAGCTGGCTTCCTGTTCATGGGCACAGCGGAAAGACTGCTTCTCTAGGGAATACTCAGATGGAACAGAGTTGCATTTCTGTGTTCCGTCTCCTATTCTTTGACATTCATTTCCTCTTGTATGCACATATTGCTGCATTTTTTTCTGCTCTGGATAATAGTTGTATGTAAATTGTTTATTGGGACAGTTTACATTTAAGCTTTGTAGAATTGCTTTCACTGTGCTATTACCTGATTAACAGCTGAGAATAAAGCAAGTGAAAGCTGATGTAGGTGCTTGGGATATAGATCCATGGTAAAGCTGAACGGGAAGACAGAAGTGGGGAGCTGGTGATTGTGTAAAGCATTTCCTGTGTCTGTGGACTATGGTGGAGAAAAAACATGAACATTTTGAGGAAGGGGAATCCTAGGAGTGTTTACTGTTGCCGGCAAGAAGGGGGAAAGATGTCAGATACTCTAGGAAATACTACCAGACATACTAGTGTTTCAGCATGGACAGAGGTGATAAAGGTGGGCACTAGTGTTCCGTGTTCCCTATACGAGCAGGTTATCCTGGAGAGATCCATGCTCTGTGTGTAACCCATTCCCGTGG
Organism: Corvus brachyrhynchos; assembly: GCF_000691975.1. Taxonomy (NCBI): domain Eukaryota; kingdom Metazoa; phylum Chordata; class Aves; order Passeriformes; family Corvidae; genus Corvus; species Corvus brachyrhynchos. The sequence goes on along the minus strand of NW_008239283.1, from coordinate 4,235,743 downwards.
AAGATCAAGAGTGGGATTGCTCTGGAAAAGCCTTAGTGCAACTGGCCACAGGGGAGACCAGATGCCTGAGAAAGTCTGTAGCTTCTGCTGAGAAAAATGTCTGTCTTTTACTTTTTACTTCTTGGAATGGACAGGAACAGGGAGGGCTGGGAGGGTTTCTGCTTGGGAAGTATCTGCGTGTGGTACTGCCACGGCTGATGGGAGCTGTGGAAGTGTGAGGCTGGTGCAATGTGTGACTGTTGGAAGAGGGTTTTTATTCTTGCAAATAGATCTTGCGAATACAGAGTTCCTGTAAGACCTTGCAAGAAATGAGCAGTAGCAAAGACTCTGCCCATCTACAAAAACACACTGGGATGCAGAAAATGTGTTTACACATGACAAAAGCAAACATGTAGACTGCAGTTGTGTGCCTACCAAAAATCAGGCTGTTGTCCATATTTTGGGTGTTTCCTCCACCCTTTCTTTCTTTAACAGGCCATGAGATCCCCATTAAAATGAAATATGGTATAAGTGATAGATTTGGCACTGTGTGCTGTAAAATAAGAATTAGAGCTTGTGCTTATGTATTACCCTGTACTTAATAGGACTTAAGAAGAAGAGAGGATATGCTTGACTAACCCTCTGAAGAGGAAAGCCATCATATGATAGCATAATTAACTTGAGATAGATGGCATTTTTTAATTTTAAATTACAGAAATCATGGCTCATTCTTGTTGGCAAGCTATACCCAGACATTCAGCATTTTCACCCTAAATGCAATATGATGCTGAAAGTTGAACTTTCCCTATGGCTGAGCTGCATCTCTGATATTGTACCAGAGACTTCAGAGGTCTTTTTTGTTCTAGGAAGATCTTGAATTTTATGTGCCTTATGTAAAGCTGTTATTTTGCATTCAGACTTAGGAGTTAGGGAAAAAAAAAAAAGAAAAGCCCACAAACCCATTTAGACCATAAAGCTTTCTAATGGAATTATATTGATTATTGAAAATTACCGTAATAGTAACAATGCCTTTTTATTACTGTTTGATCTCAGATACTGATTTTGGTGTGATTCAAGTGGTAGGTCTGATTCCTGAACTGCAGTAAAGCAAAATGTCCTATTATTGTGTAGCTGTACTGACTGAATTGAGAATATACTTTTAAATTGCTGCTATCGGTATTCATGCTCTGTATGCTCTTATTCAGAGCAGAAATCAGAGCCTTAGGTGTCGGTGGTCTGGTCTGCAAGAATCCCACAAGGTTAGGAAGATAGGCAGAATATTCTGAAAGTACTTATTGATTTGAAATTACAAAGTCATTGTACAAACTGCTTTGCTTCAGTGCTATTGTCGTTGGCAGTACAGCTCAGTTTGTCAAATCACTCCCACTGCAGAGACTGACAAAGAAGTGGTGACTTCCTGGCATGATTCTTCTTTCCCCCATCAAGTTCACTTTGCAATGCTTGGCTCACATCACAAGTTTTATCTTTAAAAGAAGCTATTTGCAAAAAAATTGGAAAGTAGATAAATCAGGTCGTGACGTTTGCGTATAATAATATAATGCAACATTCTAACTTTTACCTACAGATTTTTGTCACTATTCTAATACTGCAGCCTTTTTTATGTTTTTTCTTCTGGGCTCTCTAATTAGCATATTCTGGGTGAAATTGTGCACTGTTACTGCCACAGCATAAAGTGTTCCTGGGTTGATGGCTGGCTGACTTTAATGATCTCGATTCTTGCCAATAGGAAAAGCCAGAAATGATGCAGGTATAATTTAGGTAACTGTGGGATGAACTACCTAAATTGAAGACCTTATCCCCCACTGCCTTTGGCAAGAATCTCTCCTCCATGGTAATAATTTTTCTTGCCTTAAAGGCCTGCATTAGAGGGTTCTTCTAAGAAGAAAGTCCCTTGAAGCTGAAGGGGTAATGTCCTTTAAAACTGCTGCTTTTTGCTTGGCTCATGGGCTAGAAATCTTACTCTATATTACACTCTTTAATGCGTTGCAATAATCTAGAATGAAAGAATATTAAAACGGGCAAAAAAAGAAGGAAAAAAGATCTTGGGAGACCATACGAAATATTTCTTGTGAGATGTGATGTAGTGCTACTCAGTTGTTAAATTAGATCATATTGCAGCATTTATTAATTGGGTCATATATATCTGGTGCCATGTTTCAAATTGTGGGTATTTGATAAAGTGATAACAGATCCTGAAAAACTAGTTTTATGTTTAAGAGCAATATACATCCAATAAATGTTTGACAAATGAAAACAAATTGTTGCAATTTAGTAGTTTTAAGCACACTGATTAGGAAAATATTTTCTTCTTGTTATTTTCAGTATGGATTAGCTTAATTTTTAAGTCTTCATAGATTGGTTTTTGTAATTCGGCACTTTTACTTCAAGTCAGTGTTGAAATCTATGCAACCATTTTCTTCTATGGTCAAAATGGAGCACACTGAGTTTTAATGTAATAACAAATATTACCCAGTAGGACCCTTCAGTCAGTCTGGACTGTAGATTTATGAAAATAAATGGAAGGATTCATCAGGCTCTCTGTCATAACTGCAAAATGAAGCTCAGTTATGGTCTGTGTGTCTCTTTAGATCTCATAAATGGAGCCCAGGAACAGTGTGAATTGCCTCCTATGGATGGTTTTCCTCACTGTGAAGGGAAAATAAAGGTAAGTGAACTGGTTTTAATCTTATGTGCATTCTATTAAAAATGGAACTTATGTTGCAAGAGGCCACTACTCAGTGGTATAAAACAGGGACAACTAAGTCAAAAAATAGGCTATTTAGGACTGACTGTGTGTCACTGCAGCATTGCTCACCTCAAGCCTTTAATACTACTGCTGCTGAGAAATAAAGTGGCATCCTCTTAAGACAAATTTTGACAAGACAGGGAAAAATTTGTGATATTAAAATGCTATATTATTTACTGAAATGCCTTATTATTTGAATGTTATCTTGTTATTCAGAAACTTCTCCTTTTGAAAAAGCCCTGTTTTCTTCCCTATGATGAGTAATTTGGTGCTCCCCTGCCCCAGGCCTATGATTATGTGGGTACTTCACTCCAGCGCCTTTTTCAGCATGATGTTTCTTTGCACTTCTTTCCTCTCTTTGCCCACAGCTCTGTGTGGTTCCTCTCTTCCCCTTTTCTCTTGGAAGCATTCTGCCTCTTCTGCTCACGAGCAGGCAGTGCCTGAGTGTGCAACCAGAACTCTGGGATTCACAGTGGATTCTACAAAAATCCTGTATTTTACTAATAATGCAGTTGGAAAGGCTAAATATTACAAGGTATCAGACTTTAGTTGGAAAGGGAAAAAAAAGGCAACAAAAACCAAAGAAACTCCACCAAACTTGCAGAGATGGAGGTTTTTAAGGGCTTTTTTTCCCCAAGATATGTTTCAAATGTAAGGGATACTGATTTGTCCTTGTGAATGCCCCATCCCTGAAAGTTCAAGGCCGGGTTGGATGGGGCTCTGAGCAACCTGGTCTAATCGAAGTTGTCCCTGCCCATGGCAGGGGTCTTGGAATGAGGTGATCTTTTAAGCTCTCTTCCAACCCAAACCATTCTGTGATTTTATGTGATTAGTGGGGGACAACAGTAAAATTTCTGATTGCTTAAATGCTCAAGTAGTTGTGAAATTAAAAGTCTCTACGTTTTGAATCTCTGGTCTGTGTTTTGATCTGTTTTGGCAAACTGGCTGCATAGTGACTATGTAATAAATTATTTGAATATTAAAATATGAACTGAAATTAATTATTTGCTTCTGCAGACATGGCAGATTCTTGGCAGATTTCAGTCTTGGTAACTGAAATGATCTTTGAAATTCTAGAGGGAGCATATCATGGTGGGGAACACACAACGCATTCAACTCCAGCCACAGCCATATGTCTGGATCCCAGTTTTATTTTCCTTTTCTTATTTGCCTCTGCTTGCCTGGCTGCTGGTTTGTATAAGCTGTGCTCACATCTGCTATGTTGTTGCTTCCCCAGCATTACTGAACGCAGGGATGCAGTGTGTATCATTAATAAAATTTCTGGTTTAGTATTTGTGATGTTTGTAGTCACTTTGCCACTTCCTCCATTATTCCTGGGTTGGGTGTGAAACACAGCTATTTTGTTGTGCTTTAACCTAACAGACTTTTGTGTCTTTTCTTCTGTTACAGTGGATGAAAGATATGTGGCGATCAGATCCCTGTTATGCAAGTTACGGTGTAGATGGGTCCACGTGCTCCTTTTTTATTTACCTCAGTGAGGTCAGTAATCTTTCAATCAGCAGAAGGGGAATATCATATTACCTTCATAGATTTGGTAACTGTACTTTTCTTGAAAGAAATCATCATTTTCTTCAGAAAAATTGTGTAAAGAGGAAAAAGTTATTAAAACGGAGTTATTAAGTGTGTTGCCATTATTCATAAACTGCAGGGGTTTCTAGCCTGGAGAATTCTAATGTTTGTAACTGCAGTGATGTAAGCAGCAGCTCTCCAGGGAGTCCATGCTGGGTATCCTGTTAAACCTTGGTGGGAAGTTCAGTCAGAGATCTTTGCCTTTAAACACTCTTTTTTTTTTGCTTTTAATGCAGCTGTTGAGGTACTAATAGGGAGGCATTTGGAATGGAAAATTCAGAAAGTGGAACTAGATGGTACATGGTCCTAAGCAGTATGGCCACTTCCTGCTCTGAGACTGTGAATTGTGAAATCTGTTAACAGAAAATAAAAAAACCTGAATGTCACGTTTTTGAGTGAAGTTGCAGCTATATTGGCTGAAGCCTTTGGTACCTGGCACAACCTAAGCTATTTCGTGCACAACTGAGTAGGGTGCTTGTCCTGGTGGGGTTTTTTTTCTTATTTCCTGGGTAACGCTTGTTTCCCAAGAATTAATTTTGTCAATCAATTATCATGAGCTCTATTACTGGCTTGAAGTGTGTGTGCCAGAAATAGTCAGGTGTATTTGATCACTTGGCCTCTTCTTTCTTACAAGTAAAATTTTGATAACTTAGGGCAACTGATCTTAGAAGTGGTATTGATATCCAGTGGCTCACTGCTTGCAAAGAAGTGCAAGAGCCAATGTGGCTGCAGGATTGCAACTAATATTAATTTTGTAGCTTCTGTAGGATGGGGAGGGTTAGGCTGGGATTTTGAATTATGTATCTGAGATTAAAACAGTAAGTCTGTTATAAGAAGTAACGTGGTTGTAATCAAAGCAGTTTCTGTTGATTTACTCAGTTGACTGTCATTGAACTTCTGGGGGTGTTGCTTGAAGCAGCAGTAGTTAAATGCATATCCAAAACATTTATCTGAAGACATAACAAAGGCTGGGTTGAATCACAGTTTTGACTCATTCCATTTCTAGCACTGAGTGTTGATTTATTTATGGGCTGTGAAGCTGGGGAAGGAAAAGGTACAGGAGGACTATATTATTTATCTTGTTATTTATCATAGAAGCTAGAGATATGGTTTTATAATCATCTGAAGTTGATCTAAGGTTTCTACTAGAAGATTTTGTTTTAGCATCAGCAGAGTTATGCCTGGTCATTAGTATTCTGTCAACCAGCAGGTGCTTCATGGTTTTAATGCAAATATATCTTAAAAATGATGATGTATCTCAACTGAATGTGAGAACCTAATATTCTTCAATGACATTTATTATTTTACATTTCTATTAAATCACAGTTTTTTATGTGACAATCTTCTCTGATCATCAGTTTTGAAAGTCAGTTGATGCTGTTAGCTCTTTCATAATTGATCTTTCATGGCCAGCTGTGAGCAGACTTTCAGAGGCCAAATGGTTGTTTTTTCTAGGGTCTTGAGATTTGAAATTTTTCTTTGAGCAGCAATATTGAATTTGGTCAATTTTCATTTCATGAAGGAAAAGAAGTGCAATTAGCCTATGTGCATATTTCCTAACTTCAGGAAAAGGTCTTGTCCTTTTTTTTTTGTAGAGTGTTTTCTTATGACAGAATGTTAAACTAATATTGGGTGAGCATGTTAGTAACCTTGAGTTTAAATTTGGCATTCTTAATCCTATGATTAATTTCATGATTAATGTCCAGCAGCAGAGGTTGAAAGCTTAAATGTTTGCGAATGCAAGCATGAAATGAAATTCTAATAACACTACAATGATGTGGATTTATGAGGTGTGTTGGCTGCTAGGGATAACTTGGAAATGCTGTTGCAAGAGTAATTTGTCAAAGTGGACGGTGATGAAGAGTTGACAGTTTATAGCGTGGTTGCATAGCTGAATGATAAATGCATCTACAGAGCTCTCGAGTCAGAACTGCTGATTTAAAATTTTAAAATGCATTAGGGTAATGGAAAGGATATTACTATTAAGATTTTTCTTTTTTACTTCAAGGTTAGACTATTGGAGTGAGATGGTTGTGTACGTGCATGTTTCAAAAGGCAATAAATGTATCACATTATGTACAAGCTCCGTTTGGAAAAATGATGTGCATCAAATTATGTGTATATCTACTTTCACTCTTAAAATCACCTCAGCAGTCTACTGTGACAAGTGTCTGTGCTCTTT
>NW_008239283.1:4202866-4229181 GCF_000691975.1 Corvus brachyrhynchos | reverse complement strand
CAGTTAGGATGTTACATTATGCTCATCCAGTACTCTTTGTAATGGAATTTTAAACTTGTAAACAAAGGAGCCCAAAACATTTCATTTTGGTGTGCAATATGGGTCCCAACCACAGAGACACAAAGTAACGTGTCCACAATGTATGTAAAAGCTCAGAAACAAAAGGTTGGACTAAACCTTTGCCTTTGGGTATCAGCCATGTGCTCTTGTTATGTTTCCCCCATGAGTGCCTGCAAAATAGAAACAATGCTGACAAAATCCAGGCTGCCCCAGGTCTTCTCTCCTGAAGAGCTTGCACAAGTGCAGGTATCAGCAGTTCTGCCTTGCTTTGGATGGCACTCCTGCAGGAACTCAGGAACAGCTCTTCTCCACTGCTTTGTGTCTTGGCTGCTTGAGCAGAATGGGAGGCGAGTGTGGCAGCCCAGCATCTCCAGGCTTCTGTCTTTTATTTAAAGCTGTCCCCTGTACAAACTTGCAGATGAAACTGAAAGAATTTTTGCACTTCTTTCTTGCTGTTTTGCTGCAGGCACTGGATCATTCTTGGGGTGTGATACACAACTGTGGGGTCATAGATTCATGGAATGCCTTGGGTTGGAAGGGACCTTAAAGCTCATGTTGTTCCAACCCCCTGCCTTGGGCAGGGACACCTTCCACTATCCCAGGTTGCTCCAAGCCCTGTCCAAGCTGACCTTGAACCCTTCCAGGGATGAGGCAGCCACAGCTTCTCTGGGCAACATGTGCCAGGGCCTCACCACCCTCTGATCCTCAGAACACGAATTTGCTGGAGTCTTTGAAGAGTGGAGGAGATACAAATGGCCTGAATAGCAAAACCAGATTTACTTTCTCTTGAATACAGAGCCAGACAGGGATTAGAAATAGCAAACATTAAAAAGCAAATTAAACTTGCTTCCTTTTAACCATGATGCCCACAGAGGAGAGTTACTTTATTTTAAACTTAGCATTTAGTTTTGAAAAAGACAGTTGTTTAACACTATAATGGCATTGGCACAGTTATCATTTTCATGGGTGGCATTGCCTCTGGGGAGAAATGTGAAAAATTAATTTCTAGGCAGTACAAAAATATATTTCACTGCAAAATGTCAGTTTGCAGCTGAGGAATGAAGCTTTTAAAAATACCTTCTAGAAAATGAGTTTTTCACACTGTTTTCAAGCTTTTAAGAAAAAAAAAAAAAAGTGGAGGGGGCTTTTATAGCTCTTTCTTTTTCTTTATCTACATATGTGTTTCTCTGAGAGGACTACTTTCCACGCAGGAGTGGGACTGGTGCTGTGCCTGGTGGTCAACTGGTAGCTGTGGTGCAAGTTATCACCTCCCATTACATTGGTGCTTACCTGCTGGAGCTGGGCAGGTCTCCCTAAAATCCCATGCTTTGGATCTCCAGCTCTCTTTTCAGGTGCATGCATAATTTTTGGTACCCACCTTGAAATCCAACACTTCCAAAGATTTAAAACTGTTTCAAATTCCAGTCTTTGAGACTCCTGTAGCTTTTGCACGTGTGCTAATACACTGCTGGAGAGAATTCTTGTTTTCAGTCCTTCAGACTTGATGGAAATACAAGGCATAGTTGGTTATGGGAGTATTTTTCTTCACACTCCTGCTTTGAGGGCTAAAGCAGAAAAACACAAACCAAAGATGATTTTGAACATGGGTTTGTTTCCAGCATGCAAGCTGTAGTCTGAGGCACATTTTCGTGAAAATTCCTGGGAATCATAATTACAGAGGTTCCTTAAATCCTTGTGGTTTTTCTAGTTTACTGCAGTTTCCTCATATCTATGGGGAAGTCCTCTTTCCACAACTTCTGCTGCTAATCCTGGACATTGAGTTAATGATTTGCATTTCTTCAGTGTAATGTTAATCAAACCAGCTTGTTTCCATTCTATGCAAATACTTAGAAATTTGACAAAACCAGCGTTGTTGTCAGAAATGTAAATCAGCAAAAGTTCAGACTTATTTAGTCATCTTACACGTCCCTAAGAAACTGAAATGCTAAGGATAGTCAGCACTTTGTCCCTCAATTATCTATTGGTGTATTGGTCTGAATTTGGATGATTTGGGCTCAGTTATTTTTAATTCTTTTGTCACCTTAAACTGGGATTAGTATTTTAATGACTTACTGGAAAAGACATAAATGCCAGTGTATGAGATGAAGCAAATGCAGTGCACATTATTGAAGCCAGACAAGAGGCCATTTGCTGATTGATGTTATGTGTGAGATGTTGTGTTGCTGTGTGACCAGGGCTGTGGGTGTCTGACACCCAACATTTGAGACTGCTTTTGGAAACAACCACATCCAAACCTACCTGTACCCTACTCCATTTCACTAACCAAAGAGGCAGTCATCTTGCACACCACAGATTCTGTAACCCCTTCAAAGTGATTCTGTCACTGAGGAAATGTTAAGTTGAAAAAGTTACCTTCCCCATGGGAGCAGTTCTTTTGCATCAAGTTCTCAAAGGCATTTGTAGCATTACAAGTTCTCTGCCTGCCTTCATACTGCCTAATAAATTTAAAGATGCACCTTTTTCCACAGATACTGCACTGGATATTTTTGTTTGTGTATTCTTCCTTCTGGGACTGACTTAATGCACTTACCAGCAGCACTGTACCATGGATAGAAGTACACTGAGCAGTAGTATGTTCACCTGGTGTGCAAAGAAAGTTATCTTAGCTTCCCTGTGGATGGGCTGCACCTGCACTTTGGCAGAGTCCAAAATGAAGATTATCCCAAGTGCTCAGAGAGTACGCTTCAGCTCCAGCTTTATTCAACTCCCGCTGTGACTCTTTGAAAACATAAAGGTCTTTCTGAAATTGTGGATGTGGAGAGCTGCTGGCAGAGTATGCCTTGATTCAATTTGGAAGATGCTCAGACTACTCCAGTGCTACAGATGTTGCCAGGTTCTTAAAACTCTGCTTGAAGTACTTGCTCTGTAATACAGTGGAGTGCTGCAATCTTGCCTTGCATTCGGTTTCAGTGTGTCTGAGCAAGAGTCACTGGAACACATACCTGCAAAGCTTCTATAAAGCAAGTACTCTTCAAATTTATTAGGTTTGTTTGGGTTTTTTTTTTCATCCTAAACCCGGCCATTTACACCTCAGAGCAGTTCAGAACACCAGCTTTTCTCAAGTATCTGGAATCATGTAGCACTTAAATTTTGAACTTCTAAACTGCTGTGCAGCTTAACCTTAAGGAGCTGGCTATTTATACTCCAGGCAGTGCTGTGACTAATGTGATTCCAAACCAAGCAGGGAACACTTGACTTCTCAGGTGGACACAGTTTCCTGAGCAAGATCAAATACTACCTACTGCATTTGACGGGCATTGAATTCAGTACCAGGAACAGGAGGCACAGCTGGTCTTAGTCAAAAATATGACAGTACAAAGATAAATATAGTGTGTTCTGAATAATAGCTTAGCATTTATGTCACTCATCCAAAAAATGGTCTGTCTTCAAATATGCAGTTGCTGCTTCCCAACAGTCGTCTTTAAGTGCTAATCTGTCTGGTATCACGTCCTTCCTATTAAATCATTTACATGACAGTACAACAGTAGGTTGCTGTGGAGAGAATAAGCTGGAGAAAGAACTGATGGTAACCCAGTGAGAGGGAGGTAGTGCTGGAAATGGGGAATAGGAGTCCTGATTCCTTCTTCAGAGGAAACTTCAGTGTTTGGTCTTAAATTATCAAATGAATAAGTTAAAGAGCAGGATCCAAATGAACATCACTGCCCTTGCTCAAAACTGGGGCTTGTTGTATGTAGATATTCTGTACTGAAACAAATACAAAGCCAAAGTATTTATGTATTTCCGATGGAGTTTTCATCTAAACCCACTTTAGTGATATCCTAATCCTTGCTGCCATCAGTGCTAAAGATCAATAAGGAAAAATGAGAGCCAGACCAACTGCAGACACTGATATTATTTTGAATCTACTCCTTAAGTGTTTATTTGTGATGAGAACTACTGTAATTTAACTTAGACTAGAGGAAATAGTTCTAAAAGCACAAAAGAACTGTATTTGCTTTTCAGTCAGTGTGGCATGCAGCTAATTGTCCTCGGCAGCCCTGAAAACTCTGCAATTCCTTTAGGATGCCTTGTGGTGCAATACAAAGTACATGAAGTCAGAAAAGGGGCACGAACAGTAGTCCTTGAAATGTCATATCTCAATTTAGATCAGTTCTAATGCTAGGTATAATGCAAAATTTGTACTATTAAAACAAACAAAAAAAACCAGAGTTTGTGACTGTGCATGATTTGTAACGTGGAGCTTGCAACTCTTTTGTGCCACAATTTTATAGTTGTAAAAGTTAGGATTGATAATTGCTACAATTTCTGGTGTGGTTCCACAGCTGGAGACCACTGAAGAATCAGATGTTTTCAAAGAAGGTGGATAAGTCACTGCTTTCAAACATTGTATTAAATACCTTGAGTAGGTTAAGTCATAGCATTCAAAATGCTTTTTTATAATTTGTCTGAGGAACCCAAGATTGATCCATTTCTTCTCTTTAATGAGGTTAGGATGGCTATTCATTTATTTTCATGTGATTGGCCTTCTAGGAAATCATATGGTGTAATCTTAAGCCTTTAATCTGTAATGCTCCAAGCTTACTGCTGCAGTATGATTAAGCTAAAATTGTGTTTTGACAGGTCTGTGATTGGAAGAACCATAAGGGCAACTCTGACTTCCAATTCTCTGGGAGTTGTGAACTTAATCAGTAATGATGGGGTATCTTAGCCAGCTGATAAAGTTTTACATTTCCCCTATTTCACAGTACAGTCATGTTTCAGTTTTCATGGGTTTGCCTCCAAAACTGAGATTCCTCTTTTCCCAAGGCAAATGGTCAAATTTCTTAAGGCACATGAATAATAAGGATTCTGCACGATGGGCAAGATCCCTGGGGAAGCTGAGGAGCTCTCAGTGACTTGCATCTATTTATTATTTCTTCACTGACTACTTCCTGTTGTACTTTTTTATTTTCTAGTAGACAATAGTAGAAGTATTGCATGTGCATTGATCATTTTTCTCTAAGAATCACAGCTGTTGATGCTTGTGAATATTGTTACTGACATTATAATTACCTTATTTATAGCCTTCAAACATGTGGCTTTGGTTCTATGATGATTCTTATTTTTTGGGTCTAAATTGCTACAAGGTAGAACTTTGATCCTTTGATTTAGCAGGCTTTGTCTTTATAAAAAGATATTCTAGGGAGATGGAAATGTTCCAAAATACATATTTTTGTAAGGCCTAGAAGCTTAAAAAACTTCTTGAAAACATTTAAGAACTGCTCAGAGAAACTGTATTTTGAGCATTTAACACCTGACCTCTGTCTTGATCTTCCATTTTCATTATCATGAATGAATATCTAACTGTGACTTTTGGTTGCAAATTTGCTGGGTTAAAAGAGCATGGAATTGCAAAAAGTCATCTTAAGCTTTTCCTGCAAAAAAGCAGTTTTACCTTGAAGTGATCACCTTATCAGCTGATGCCTTATTTGAACCATCAGGTTAACATAAAAGTGTCATATAAAGGTGGTGAGTGGAGCCTTTGGTCAAGTAGCTGAGAGTAGAGTAGAATTATTTATTTTGATGTGATTGTTTTACAGGTTGAAAATTGGTGTCCTCGTTTACCTTGGAGAGCAAAAAATCCTAATGAAGAAGCTGATCAAAAAACAGTGGTAAGAACACCCATGTCCTTAATAGGGAAAACGTGAGAAATAATTCAGTAATTGTGATTCATGCAAAATACCCTGGAATCCTGTGCCACATAAATGCTAAAAAGACTAGAATTTACAATTTTTACTCCTCAAGGCTGAAAGATATTCTCCTTGACATGTGTAGCTCATGTATCCAGTCTTGGTGGTAGGTTTTCATTAAAAACATTTTTGTGTTTAAATTTATGAAACACTGTACACAGATACTGAGAAAAATTATAAATCCACAGACTGCTCACCAGTGTTAAGTATATGTGAAAATATCCATTTTTATTGTCCCAAAAATCTGGGCCTTGTTTACAAAACTGCCTCAATGGAAAAGGTTTATATCCATTTCAGGTTTGTAGTAACGTTTTGATTACTACTAATTTTTTCCCTTTAAAAACTATACAGCACACAGAGTTGTTTCTAAATTGTTACAGCCTAATTATGTAGCAATTAGGATTTTAAGATAATTTAAGATAATTGCTGGGTTGCATATGAGCACCACTTACATAATATAGATATAGACTGTCTCATTTTGTAAAACCAATTGATCTTAGAACAGTCTAGGTTTAAAATGAGTATTTCCTTTAAAATTTACACCCTAGTAATGTTTCTTCATTTCTGGTATAATGGGAGACTCCTTGTATTTGGAAGATTCATGATATACATAAATCTTGAGCCTACTGTTCTGTACTGTGATTTAGATATACCTTTACCTCATTTTGAAGCACATGAACAAAACCAGATCTTATTTTGCAGAAATAAATGCATTGCGATACATTGTGAACGTATTCTGGGCTATCAAGTACTACTAATAAAAATAACAGTCATTTACATAGCTTAGAAGTGTCTGTTTAAGTATATCTTTAATATTTGAACTAAAATCTTAACTTGTGCTAGGAGTGCATCTTTTTTCCTATTTCTTTTTTTAAAAAGAGGGATATAAAGCCCAGAGCTCACATTTGAGCAGTTTTTTCGCTTCTGGAAAGAATGCTGAAGAATAACTAATGTTTGGGGTGTTTCTTAATGCTTTGCTTGAAGGCTGAAATTCGTATCAACTTTGATAATCTCTACAAAATGATGTCGAGGCATGAGGAATTCAGGTGGATGATGTTGCGCATCAGACGAATGGCTGATACCTGGATTGAAGCAATTAAATCCCTTGCAGAAAAACAAAATTTGGAGAAAAGAAAACGAAAAAAGGTAGATGAGAACATTTTTATTCCTGTCACTTGCTGTTATATGGGCTCTTTCAAGCTTCTTGTTCGAGATGTAGCTTCAGAGTGGAAATAGAAAATATGTCTAAAAGGCTCGTGTTTATACTTGTGCCTCTTTTCAAGAAGTATTTTGCTGTTTGAAATTATGTTGCAATGGGTGTTTGCTTTACAGGGAATTTTACATGTTTTGTATGAGTCAGTCTTGGATTGAGTTTCCTGACCTCTGTAGTTTTGGATAAAATAGAGACTGTGTAGATGTTTCTAAAGGGAGAAACTGTGAATTTACTGCAAGCTGATGACACTGAAGTGTTTTATGTAGTCATGGGAAGCAACAGTTGTACATCTTTGTTGTCCAAAATTGAGATTCTAAACGATTTATCTTGGGTTTGGATTTGAGTAGACTTAAAGTTAACCACAACTTTGGACTGGATCAGTTTAGACCTCCTGTAATGGGTTCAGTTTTAAGGCCATGAGATGCTTGAAGTGAAATGGTGTAGCTCATTTGATTTAATTTTTGTTTTATTTTAACTACCTCAATTAGCTAAGATAAAGCCACAAGGTGCAAACACGACAACAGGTTTCCTTTCCTGCCTTGTTATTCCTGGAGCCAGTCCTGAGTGGCAGCAGAATAGAAATATGTTCATATTTCTACCCTCTCTTAAGCCTGGCTGGCTCAGCTCCTTGCTGGAGATTCTCAGTCCTTGCATTCATTACAAAATTAAATTATTTGGGTGGAAGTACTGGATTGTTTTCATTGATTTTTTTTTTTTTTTTTTTTGCCTATAGTTGAAATTTAATGGGAAGAAAAACTGCTGTAAGGTACAACAGTTGCATGTTTAATGGTGATAACTCAAACGTATGACTTTCTTTTCCAGATCCTTGTTCATCTGGGGCTTTTGACAAAAGAATCTGGATTCAAGATTGCAGAAAATGCGTTTAGCGGTGGCCCACTTGGTGAATTAGTCCAGTGGAGTGATTTAATTACATCTCTCTACTTACTGGGCCATGACATCAGGATTTCAGCTTCACTGGCAGAGCTCAAGGAGTAAGGAGATTACTTTCGCTTTTGAAACTGGAATTAAAAGAAAAGAATTGTAAACTCTTGAAGCTTCTATTAACAGTATATAATTTCTTGAAGCATAAAATGAAAGTGATAATTCACTAAACAGACGATAAGATTATTTTCATGAGCTGAGTATGTGTGCCATGGAAAGGATAATGTGTTTTCATTGTAGCTTCAGGCTCCTGGGACTTCATAAATGAATGTAGTAAAATTCAAACTAAGCAGCTTAGTCTTTAACATTCCAGGTGCTTTATCCAGCTGCAATGGGAAATGTTACAGACTAGCCTAATTCTGTGTCCTCTGCTTCAGTTTCTGCTGTTCTTCACTCAGAATCTCATTTTAAGATAAAGATTTAAGTTCTTTAAACATGTTACTTTTGATGTAGTTAATTGTTTGTGTTAGGTCAAATTGCTCCTCGCTCTTCGTTGTCCTGCTTTGCCAACTAGTTCAGCACCAGACATAAAACATCTGTTTGAAGCTTGAGCACATGTACTTTTTCTGCAGCTTTCTTTTCTTAATTACAAACATGACAACATTGTTTTATAGAGAGCTCTTATACTATAAAGCTGTCAATAGAAGTGGGAAATTATTTTGGATAATTTCAAAGCACACTATTTTTAAGCATTTCAAACATATTATTCTCTTGCTTAAACCAGATGGGGTTTTTAGTGAAAATTAGTGCTTTACATTTAATAAATGTTGAACATTTGAGAGTTCTTACATGGTTCATGATTTCAAAACAGAGTAAAAGAGTAAAACTTTTTTGAAGCTGGATTTATTGGAGTAAATATTATTACAGCATCAATTCAAGGTATTTGGAAAGTAATGCTTTTTCATATTGCTTCTCTTTTTGTTTAGGATTATGAAGAAGGTTGTAGGTAACAGATCTGGCTGCCCTACCCAGGGAGATAAAATTGTAGAACTCATTTACATTGATATTGTGGGACTGACTCAGTTTAAGAAAACTCTTGGTCCATCATGGGTTCATTACCAGTAAGTATAACACTCACTCGCCCTCTAAACTGCTTTTTTAAAGAGCTTTTGTTGAATAACACTTGTCAAAGTACTGAAATAAATCCATTCAGATGAACTTGAAATTATTGAAAAGTGAAAATGCACTTTTCTGTTGTCTTTCACTCTTAAGATTAAAGGGGCTATTACTTGTTATTTGCATGCCATCATTATCCCCCTCAGCAAGCTTGAGATTCTTGGGTTCAAGCATTTTTAATCTTAAAAATCTTAATTATCCTCTTGATAAATCAGTATCTTTATGAGTAGATGAGCTGAGAGATTATTGCATTTTATTGTTTAGTTGGAATACCAGAGGCATGGGTTTTTTGTTGGTGATTGTAACCACATTGGATCAGTGATTGTGGAGATTTATCTATTCTAATTGTATTGCCCAACAACTGCAGTGCAATTTTCTATTCCATTCCTTAAGATACTGGGAAGAGAGTTGTCTTCAGGGACAGGTCTGAAGAATAAACTGCAGTTATTGTTGCTTCTGTAATCTGTAAACTTCTTTCCATTAGAAGATGAGGGTCACAAGAAACGACTTTGTGCACCTTTCTTAGTGTATGCAGTTTTAAAACCTCTTTTCTTTTTGTCAATAGCTTTAAATCATTAAGCCTCCCATGTGTTGTACAAATACATATCAGCATGAAATAAACCCAAATCTAAATTACTTGCTTTGATTTTTCTATACTTTGATTGAATTAGCTGTGTCTCATGATCCAGAAAGTCCAGTAAATCCTACTTGAAGGAAGGTATTGGAAGGTGTTCATGGAGAGAAACTGTCTTCTTTCAGGCTCAGGATTTTCTAGAGCATTGGATCTTTCCAGTGGAATTTTAAATGACAGTACTGTGATCAACATATCAGATTAGATTACTCTTAATCTCTTTTTTGAAGCAGGGGAGTAAATGGATATTCTAGTTTTTAGGAGCCTGCTAATAAAGATAATCCCATTTTCCACTGAGCAACAGTTGCTTGTCTGTCTGCCAGATGTAATTGTCACTAGGAGATCACATCCAGCATTGTGGTCAGGATATGAAACCCTTCTTAAAAATTTTAAATGTTTCTTCCCGTTTGCTTGCAATTTCCTGTCTGGTATATCCTGTAACAAAGGTATGGAAATATATATTGAGATTATAGATAGCTATTCCGTTATTCTTTCTTCATAGAATCATTAAATCTTGAATTATCAATCTGCTTCTCATTGATTACTATTTTGTGGTAATGGCTAGCATTTTCTGGTTTAGGAGAGCAGAATTACATTTAACTCCAAGTGCCTTAGGTAGTATAGAATTTTTTGAGGCTTTTGAGGGAGAAAAAATTATCTTAATGCCTGTCTTCTACAACATTAAATTTCATGGACTGGAAGGGAGTCTCATCTAGTCCATAGCCTGACTGAAAAACAGATAATGGTGCATTTGTCCTTCATGAGAGATTTTTGCCTCCTCTTTTACTGCAGACTGAAAAAGATGCCCCCAATGTGTTGTTTTGTATAGTTAAGCTTTTCTTAAAGTGTTTTTCTTGGCCTGGTTTCTTGCAAACTGCCCATTACTGCTTATTCTAATAAGGTTTTGCAGAATAAATTACTTACTTCTTCTGCTTTGCCAGCTCCTAGGATGTCTTCTATACTGCTTTTCCTTCAATTTGCTTTTTTAAAATATATAAATTTAGGGGTTTAAACCATTACTTACATTTCATCTTTTGTATACATTTCATGAAACTTGTTGCATTTGTTGTCAATCTCTCTAATTACGTGATAATTTCTCTCAAGTTCAGTGTACAAAACAGGGTCCAGACTAGCAGAGACTACAGAATTTATTAGAGCAGGAGAATTAATTTGTAGCTGCATGCATGCTGCTCCTATTTCAGGATCCTCTTCCAATCATTGTTTTTTCTCGCAGCATCATGAGTTACCTCATAAATTTTGTCATTTAAATGTTTTGAAGTTAAAACCACTAAGTGTGTTATAACAGCATAGGCATCCATTTCTGTTTAATTCCAATAAAATAAATATTATCACAAATAAAGATGCTTTTTAGCCCTTGTTCCTTACCAACTTTGCTTTTTCTCTCAGTTGTATTTAATGTCAGTAGGAATAATTGTTTGTCTCAAAAGAAGGGTTTTTCAGTAGACATGTGCAGGTCAGCTCAGTCTGGTTCATACAGACCAGACTCAGATACAAATGAATTAAAACATTTTTATTCACTTCAGAATAGAGTGGCAGAATAAGCCTCTGCCTTCAGAACAGTCACTTGGTAAGAGTGCTTTATATAATCTTTCTGGGTGAACTTGAGCCCTGAGGAAATTTTTGGTAGTTGCAAATCAGGTTTCTGGAACTGCGAGCTCGAAAGAATGACCCTGCTGCTTTGGGAGTGAGTATTTTTGAAAGACTCTTCTGTACAGCTCAGAGCACCAGTGACTTTTGGTAGTACCTGCTTTATCTCTGGGATAATTGGTGCTGTAAATAGCAGGAACACAGCAAAACACACCTCTTTTTGGATTGCACCTGATTTCCAAGCAGAACAATGCCTGGACGTGCTGGATTTTTCCAGTTCTGAGGTCTGGATGTTTGAATGCAGTTTGTGTGCAATGAATCAACATACAAATTAATAGCTTAATATAGTTCAAGAAGTGCAGCCTTTCTTAGTACCCTCATCCTCCATGCAGCACATAAGAATCTGGTATTTTTTTCATTTTTCCACAGTCTGTAGCAATGACTCATTCCCATATGCCAAAAATCCAACTGGCTTTTTTTTCTTGAAATAAATTAACGTGGCAGCTATCCTGAAAAATGAGCAACCTTCCTGCTTCGTACGTGTTCTCTCGGATTCATCTGTTTTTGGAGGGTTATTTTCTGTCCTAAGATTTTAAATGCAAGTCCTAAGTGGCCTGATGAAGTGGGAGAAGGATACAAAAAAAATGTGTATAAATACTTCTACCAGGTCAGCTCTGTTAAGATTGTGCTTCTGCCCGATATTTACAGGGGGAAAAGCTCCCTTTAAATAATCCTGGGTTACTTTTCGTCTGGTTTTTTTTTTAAGCCCTAAAATTGTCACTGCTAATGTGTTAGACAAAAAAGACTAATATGGATATTACTAAAGCAATTTGCTACCTACCAGTCCTCTTTTTAATTAGGTAGATAATACACTTAGTCTGACACCAATTTCAGGACATGCTGCAATTCTCTGCAGCTTCACTGCTAAAGCTAGGTGACATTTTAGGAAGGAAGGGTGGGAAAACTGAAGTGAAAGATATACCAAATTAGCATTTTAATTTAAAATATATCCCTGATTTATAAAAAAAAAAGTGTTTTGTCCTTTTCAAAATTAATTATTTCACTTTAGAAATGCTAATGCATTGTATGCAGAAATAAAAAAAAATTGAAGGCATTTAAATTATTAAGTGAAATGGAGAATATGGTACTAGGGTAGACAATCAAGGCATTCCTATATATATTAAAATATCAGTTCAGCATAACTGGTATTAATTGCATTCATTTCTAAATTTGAAATCTTTACCAACTCTTTTCTGCTGCATTTCAGGGATTAGTTTCACCACTTGAAGCTTTGATCTTTCATACCATTCCTGCACACACTTGCACTTTTTGCTGTCATCTTTTTTCTGACTTAGTTTGTGCCAAATTATATAAATTTTTTTTGTTGTTTTCCTGCTTTCTGGTTTAGATTTCTGTTGCATCACATTGCCTGTCCTGATTCAGAGACCCTGTGTGTATTGAACATAGTTCCACATATCCCCATGAACCATTAGTGCTACTTATCTTACATCTGAATACAGGAAAAAGAGAGGCAACAAAGCAATGGAGTGCTCCTTACATATATCTCTTGACAAACTCCAGTAATGTTGCAGTTTTTCAGTAGCTTTCTCCTATTTTTCATTCTCCTGTGCTCAAGTACCTGGCCAAAAGCTGTATACTTGAGAGGAATTTTGTTTTAAGTGTTGCCAAGAAATAAGAGGGCTTTTATTGCTGAATGATTCATCAGCGCAGAACTTGTTTTGGTCCTTCTGGAGTATTTTGTGTGATGCAGAGATAATTGCCACTGTTGTAAAATATTTTCATTGAGAACAGTTGACATAAAACACTGCACAGAAACTGATCTGTCAGCTTTGTTGTTTGGTGAATCATAATGTGTTGTATATTTTGACTTTCTTTTTGTTTGAAAGATCTCTGTGAAGGTTTAAAAAACCACGTCATTTTGCTCAATTTGTACTTTAAAATACAAAGGTAGTATTTCATATAAAAGTTGCTGGGGTTTTTTTCTATTTCCCAAATTATTGAATACTTTTGGGAAAGGACCAATATATAAGTAATGTGTACATTTATTTTGGGGACTAAAATATTTTATTTTTAAAGCTGAGAAATGGTTGGATATTAGCCCTCAAAAGGTGAAAGAACTTAATTCTTTCACATATAAAAGCCAAAATCCTGGTGTTTTTCTGAACAGAATGTATATACAGGCTTGGAGCATGGGAAATGTTGAAAACATTTGAAAAAAGCCATTTTTAATAGTAACTTTTGCAGCTACTCCCTTCTCTGGTACCCATGAGGTCGTGTCCCATCCTTAGCACATATGAGCCCAGTGATACAATATGCAGTGATAAGAGTTCATGTGTTTATAACATAATTGCACATGATGTTTAATTCCTGTATAAGTCTTTTCTGCAATTTTGTTTGTGGAGGGGTGAAGAATGGTAGGGCCAGCAGCTCTGGAGCCCTATAATGTACTGCAGTGGCAGTGATCTGTACGTCCAAGTCATATCAAAGATTTGGCAGGCTGCATTTTGTAAACATGACTTCTAGAATCTCTGTCCTGTAACATGTACTGTCTTCATACTGACCCTTTTTCTGCCTGTCATCTACTGTGGGCCCTTTTTCTGAAAGGAGACGCTCATAAATAAAGTGATTTCTTTTTCAAGATATTAATAGGATTTTAAATAAAGGGTGAGTGTGATTCTCTAATCCCAGGCCTTTCTAATCCAGTGCCAGGGTTTCTCTCTGTTGTGTGCAGGTTGATGCAGGTAATTGACTTTCATATTGTTTCTTCAAAAGTCTGTGATAGAATGTTTCATAAACAAATGATCTGACTGCAAGAACTCGGCAAATTAAGCCATCTTCAGTGCTTTTCCAGTAGGTCTAAAAGTCAGAACCGGGAGAACAAATACAATTGTCTAAAGACAATGTCCTGTTCTGCTCTGATCTTATTGGCATGTTGCCCCTGGCTGCTGCATTTGGTTTTGTAATAATGGTTGAGAACTTTAGAGAACAGATGGAAAATCCTCTCATCTTCTGCTTAAATTCTACTTCAGAGCCCTAGGAAATGCAGGTGACCACTGTGGCATTCCCATAAGTTCTACTTGGATTTTAAAGCATAACTTCATTCTGTAAGGACAAAGAAACCCAAAACAAGCTCCAGGGTCGTTATTTGAATATCTGATATATCCTTAAATTTGCTGTTCATACCATCTTTGTGAATGTAATATAAGCAGAAATGTTTGAAGTTAAAATGTACCTTCACTTTATACATCCTCCACAGCTGTGCACAAAGACAAAACACATCTTAATTATCATAACTGTGTATATATACACACATTCTTGTATATACATATGTAGGTGTACCTACAGTAAATTTGTTTTTCTCTTTTAGGTGTATGCTAAGAGTTCTGGATTCCTTTGGAACTGAGCCAGAGTTTAACCATGCCCATTATGCCCAGTCTAAAGGCCACAAGACGCCATGGGGAAAGTGGAACCTTAATCCACAGCAGTTTTATACAATGTTCCGTAAGTACCTCTGTGCTTGTAAATAATTTAGGGCTTTAAAAAGAAATGCTGTCATTGAGAAGATTTTTTTTATTATGAAGGACAAATTCACAGTTTAATAAAATACAGCTGCTAAATGGGAAGAATTGTATCAGTGTCTGTAGACTGCAAAAGCTCTATTGTTCTTCCACCCAGCAATGAGAAAATAAGAATATTGAGCTAATATAAATAGTGGTAGGGAACTTTATGCTCTGGGTACCTGTGGAAAGTGGTGCTTGGCTTTTTCCTCAAATGTCAGGGAATTTGCTTTTGTTAGTTTTGCTTTCTCTAATCTTACTATGAAGCAATAGATTTCTGAGGAACTTCCTAGGTTACATTTTTATAAACTGCGTTCCTGCATTTCATCATGTTGAAGTGAAGTTTGGAACTATGTTAGCTATAGTGTTGTATTTTTGCTTTTGTTCCTCAGCAACTCAGCAGCACCATCCCTTCACTGTTTCTTTGAGTTTAAGATTGATAAATGACCATTCAGCAAAAATTTTTTGTCTCTACATTTTTATGGCTTTGTAAAAATTTTTACCTAGCTTGTTTTCATATTGCGAGTATTTATCCTCAGGTGAATTGAGTAACATTTATTTGCCAGCAGTGTACAAAGCTATTGAAAAATAAGTAGTAGATTTCAGCACTGCTGTAGATCTTTCAAGCATCGATAAATATCTTCTGAAGTGACCCCAGCCAAACCTAAAAAAGAAACAGAACAGGCACAAAAAAAGGTAAAAATTCTCTATAAATTGGGTCAGATTAAATTATTAGTGTGACCTGGTCTACACCTAGTCTTTGACTTTATGGCAGTAGATTCCAGAATCAAGGGATCTCTCTCTTGCCTGTTGTAGCAGCAGTTCAAGTGTGTTATCTCTGAAAGGTGCAGAGTCACTGCTGCTGGCTGGAGGGTAAGGGAGGCTCAGGGCAGTGCCTTCTGCTGTGTGCAGAGGCTGCTCAGCCCAAGTCTAAGGAAACACTTCATGGTGACCAGCCCACCTCCAGAGTTTGGTGCTGCTCCCTGTCTGACATTAAGACCATTAAGGGCTCTGTTCTCTCTCATCAGCTTTCATCGTCAGTCTTTCAAACTTCCCTGCTTTTCACAGCAGAATTATACATGCTGCTGTCAGGTTGACATGCTTTTGATTTTAGTTGCCCTGTAAAATTCTTGAGAGAGGCATATTTTGTCTGTCAACATTTGCTGTGCAAGTTTTTCCAGTGAAATATAAGTGAAGGTTGTTCAAGAGATAAAAGGCTGTATTCACAGTTGTTGGGAAGCAAGTAACAAAACATGTGGTGAAATGTGACTTGGAAGTGGTTGCAGAGGTTGTGTCTGGATATTAGTAAGCAGAGCTTGTTCTGTATCCACATTTGCTAATATTTATTGGTTTATGTCCTAAATGGAAGAGGAACTCAATTGTGCTTTGTTGAAGTAGTCCAGCTGTTGGGAAATTCAGATGTGAGGTCCTGTTCAAGAGAGCACTAAGGGTGATGATGCACTCAATGAAAATTGCTGGATGAATGCTGGTGGTACAGCTGTGTGCTCTGTGTGTGCACTACTCAGTCCCACTACATGAAATGCAGAAGAAAGGAAATCTTCTCTCCAGAGATCTCTGTTGTGCCACTGGTACAGTCTCTTGTGCAGAGAAAATCGCTTCATAATGAATTTTCCAAAGAGTATGACTGTATTGGAATTTTAGTAGATAACCATTTCCAATTTTTGCTGCTGGAAATGACTGTGGGTCTTCCTCTGCAGGAAAAGTGGTAAATAGATTGCAGGCAAACTAATTCTGAAGCATGAGTGATTCCAGTGCTGTGGTTTATTCAAGGATTTTACTTTTTTTTTGGGGGGGGGGATTAGGTGCAGAAGAGTCAACATGTTTTGTGATATTTAAAGTTTATATTTGTTGTTTTGTTCTCTTCTGCAGAGATAGCACCATCTTTATGGGCTTGTGATTAAAAGTGCATATGTTCTCTTCTGCAGAGATAGCACCATCTTTATGATAGGGCTTGTGATTAAAAGTGCATGTTGTGCATCAGTAAAGATTTTATGGCAGATTGGAACCCTGGACAGCTTCCCAAGATCCACAGACTCTATTATGTTTTGAGAACTCTGATTATAAGGGCAGAAAATTATTTCTGAGCAACAAGCAAGCCACATTCAAACCTGTGGCATATTATCAAGTGCTTGACTGTTCTCTGAGTTTTCCAGAAGTGTGAGAGCTTTCCCCCTTTTTTATGTTTTCCGTGCTTTTAATCCAAATACTTTCGTGCGAAATAACAGCACTGGTACTTCTAAAAGTGCATGGTCTTGCTTAAAAATCCATCTAAGGGCTTCCTCTCAGCATAGTTTGAGGCACTGAATTCCACCAGTTCTAACTTTAACAAAGGTTTATTTTCCTTTTGAGTGTATACTGCCTTGCCTCTCCTTTGAATGCAGTCTCTCATCCAAAACTATCAAAGGATGGAAAAATGCCCCTTTTCAGACATATTTGCAATGTGCTGTTTGCTATGTAAAATTCTAAAAAGTCCTTGGGTCTAAGTGGGTGCCTGGCTGTTGCTGAGGCATTTTTTGTGAAAAAGAGTAATTGTCATTTGAAAGACTAAATGTAATGGCAGAGGGATGTGTACACTGCGTATGGTTTCTCTGTTCTCCTGCATTATCCAGTTGGCCGATTCTCAGGAACCAAAAAGCAAAACCTCATAATTGCAGTAGAAGGGGTTTTTTTTAATAATTCTACTAGAGATTTAGCATTGCATGTATCGAAAATGCCTGGGACATTATCTTTGGATTAGGGGTTTTTTTGTTTTGTTTTGAGTTCTTAAGTTTTTCAAAATGTGATTAATAGTTGACAGCTTGTGTGCCAGAATTTAACAGGAGGCTTAGAGAGGAGATCCTGCTGTTCATTGCAGCCTTTTTCTATATGCACTTGTGAGGCTATGGCAGCTTTTAGAAAATAATAATCCTACATGTTGGAGTAGCTTTTATATAGTAGGAATGGATTTTTACCTGAAGCATTGAGTGTTGTAGTCCATCACTGGAATTAAACACCCAATCTACAAAAACAAACAAGCCAAAACAACAAAACTCCTTCCTTTTAATGAGCCTAAATATCTTTATAGGGGGAGAACAGTGACCAGCACTGCTGGAAAAAAGACCGACAGGGGCTAAAAATAATACAGAAAACTATGAGTAAATTACATATCCTTTGCACACACTGGTTTTTTTTTTTTTGTTTGGTTTGGTTTGGTTTGGTTTTTTTTGCCTGGATTGGATTAAAAACAGTTTTGCCAACTTCACTTGCCACTTTTAAATATTTTATGACCATTATGTGTGGGTGAATTAGGCAATGGAATTTGTATTCTGATTTGCATAGTGTGACTTGGTAGGCCAGTAATTAGTATGGATACATAATACACAGTGAGTTGGATGGCTGGTGATGGTAATTCCAGTATAAGAGGTGAACCCAAGAAATTTGCTGAAATTTATTTATGCCATTGAGCAACATCAGCTTTGCTAACAAGCATAAATCCAGGGGGTTTTCAAACTGTTGGTATTGCATCTCTGAGATTTGTCAGGCTAGATTTCTTCTGTTTCTTTTATCGCTAATAATAAAGCTTAGCACACAAGTCAAAAAAATTTATTACCATTGGACTCAGTCCAACTACAGAGTTTTTATTAGCAGAAGCAAGCCAGAAAATAGCTGCTTACTTCAGTAGGCATATGAAGCAGGACTTAAAATTAATAAAAACTATTTTGGAAAATAAAGCAAACAAATGTGTCTTTCAGTATTAATAAGAAGGAGGTGATCAGTTGCATAACAACTTATAACTCTTTTCTGACAACATTCACTCTAATGTAGCATTAACTGATATTTTCAAAGGTGCTGAATCCGCTCTGTTTTTTACAGCTCACACTCCAGATAACAGTTTCCTTGGATTTGTGGTAGAGCAGCATCTGAATTCCAGTGACATTAAACACATTAATGACATCAAAAGGCAGAATCAATCTCTCGTTTATGGCAAAGTAGATAATTTCTGGAAGGTGAGTTTTTTATACTCATATGCCTGAGCAAATTTATATTGATAAGTCTAATAAAGCATAGTTAGAAATTTTAAAGTGTCCCATCTGTCTAAACCCATTAAGTTCTTTTTCTGGAAACAAATGTATTTGAATAATTAAATTGAACATTTTGAAGTCTTTCTGTTAGGGAAACTTCTGTCTAGATTGATGTGGATCCTTTGCTATTTCTGTACACCTTTGTGGTAGAATAAAAAATATAGTCTTAATGTCTCAGTAATTTTGGAAAATGAAGAAGGCTGGTAAACATAATGGAAAATTGAAGGTGTGAACTTTCGTCAATCATAAGCAAACCTGTCTTTCAATTACTTCTGTTCTTATATCTACAACCAAAAATGTGCTGCATTTTGAGATGGAAATTCTGTTTCACTAAAGGCTCTAGAAGTATGCAACCTCATTTTATCTCCCTGTAATAATATCAGTGTTTTGTTTCTTTAATATTGCCATTATTGTATTTTCTCTCATCTGCAGATGAGAGCAGCAGAATAACACCACCAAGGCTTGGTTATATTTTTAACAAGTTAAAGTAGATTGTGTTATTAAGTCATAGCGGTCTCTTTTTTTTTACCCACTGTCCTTTCCTGTGGCTCCTTCTTCCAGGCTGGCACACCTGGGAATGAGTCTCTCATGCAGTTTTCAAAGAGATTATTTTCTAGTAACTGGATTTCTTCCAAGTTACCTCCAGCTCTGTCTGCCCAAATGCTCTGCATGCCCATATCCTCTGTGTGCCTTCCCTCCTGCCTAAAAAGACCTTATTTTTAAGCCTCTTGTCAACTGAAAAAGGAACTTATCAGTGCCATACATAGGACCACACAATATAACAGTGTGAGAACACCTGGGTCTCACATTTTCATGCCTTTTCTCTTTATTGGCATGAGAATATTGGTCTTGCACAGTTTTCAAACCACAGAAGTAACATTCATTCTGATGACTGAGATTATACAGAATGAGTTCTCTAAAGATGATAGCTACAAGTAAATGGTCCATCTGTGAGACAAAACAAAACTAAAACTTGATAGAAACAGTAGAATATTGGCAGTGGTAGCAGAACAGGTAGAGCTGGATGCTTCTTGGCTACTGTGCTGAGAAAAATATGTAGTAAATACTATGAAAGTATTTGTTCTGTTTGGCTCATGGTATAGAAGGACCTGTCTACAGTCTCTTGTATCTGCAGAGTGCTGGAGCAGAGCTGGGATCCTCTCTTCGAGTCTTTTTGAGCTTAGGCTCTTTTACTTTTGCTTGTGACTCTACTTGTACTTTTATTTATGACTGATCTCAGTCTCTCAAGAACAGCAGCATGGAATAATCATCTAAACTTCCTGACTGACTTGCAGTGCACATCAGCAGAAGAACCTGTTGAATACTAGTTGGATTTAAGGAACAAGACAGCTCCTTAGTCACCGGGATGTTTTTCACTGACACAGATATCTTCCTTGGTTTATTCAGTCTGCATGGATTCAGAAATATGTATTGATAGTTTATATGCCCAGAGGGAAGATCAGTGATTAGTCTCAGATTCTGTATGGCACACAGGATATTTATGGATTAAGACTAAAACACTGCTTTTTGGAAAATAACATCCAGTCTTGATTTTTAAATAGCACACAATGGAAAGCCCACTGTTTCCTTTGGTGAAGTCCTCCAATAATTCCCTTCTCCCTTAAGACTTTGCATTATTTCTGGTACACATTTCCATATGGTTGTTTCCCATCTTAGTGGCAGTTATAGACTTTCTCAACTGGACTGATAATGCTTCTGTTCTGTTGCCCTCTAGGAATATATAGGTTGAGGTCAAAGTTACCCATAGTCATCTCCTGAAAAGCCTGTATATGCTGAACCCCTGAGAGCTTTGTGCTTTCTAATCCTTAAGTGTTCTCACATGTCTGCTTTCTCTGAACCCTCTCAAGATTATTCACATTCCTCTTGAAATGTGAATGTTTGCAAAGGGCACGTGGGCCATACCAGCACCAAATCCAAAAGGAAATACTGTCTCATTGTTAGGCAGGTCCCCTTTCCACCATTAGGAGCTCTCAGCCAAGACCTTTGTATCATTTTTTAAAGTGGTGCTTTTCAAGTCACTGCTGTGTTTCTATCAGTATTGCCTGTCTTGTTTTTGCAAGATGTTTGATTTGGTATCTGGCCATATTAATATGTGTACTGTATGCTGGTAACATCGAGCACATTAAAACTGTAACTTGCAGATTGTAACTGCAGTCATGCCCATATGCACTGGTATATTACGTGTAAATCACTGCAGATAGACTTTGAATCAGTTACAGTGTGGGATTTCTTATCTGGAGTGATAAAATCCAATTCTTGTGATCAAGGGAAAGCCTGAACTAATCTTGTGTCTGTGTAATTTGCTTTTTCCACGTTTCTT
The DNA here is from genome assembly GCF_000691975.1 of Corvus brachyrhynchos. Lineage (NCBI taxonomy): Eukaryota > Metazoa > Chordata > Aves > Passeriformes > Corvidae > Corvus > Corvus brachyrhynchos. The sequence goes on along the minus strand of NW_008239283.1, from coordinate 4,207,899 downwards.
TCATTTTCCCTGTTCAGTGCTCTTTTCATCTGCCACCACGGCTTGTATGGAACCAGACTAATCTATTTATCCTGCTCCTGTTCTCTCTACTGAACACGGCCAATTAACAAGAAGTGTAATCTGCACAGAGTACACGTGTCACTGCTGGGGCTGATCAGTCATTAGAGGAGCACAGCATGGAGGAGAGAGCGTTCCCATCCCCAGACGATGGTGCTTTTGGGGAATAGCAGCTGCAAATCAACTGTTTAATTTTAAACCTAGCAGGCTGAAGTGGAACTGAAGTATGCACAGGGCCTCTTCTCCCTGGGGGTATATAAACCACCATGGGTTTATATAGGCATGGATATGGATCCTTTTCTGTGCCTGAGCCCAGTGCCATCTATCCCATATCAGAGTGGCCAAGTCTGGGTATACCTCTTGAGGTCAGGAAGGATGTGCTGCAGAGGGTGTAAGACAAATCTGATTTATTTCCCTCTAATACCTAAATCAGTCCTAGGTGGGTTAAGGATTACAGACAGGAGGTTGTAAAGAATTTTGCCACATTTCTAAAGGTTATCTTTAGAGGTAAGCTATGAAGGGCAACATTTGCCAAGTTTTGGAAAAGTGTTTGTTGGGATTAAAGGTTTGGGGTTTTGTCTGAGATTTTTGGCAGTACAAGAGAGTCCTATCTATGCCAAAGTGAGGGGAAAAAAAGGAGATAATAAAATGTGTGTGAAACCCATAATGCTCTCCATTATCAAAATTGGCTTTAATTACAGAACATTCCAATTAAAAGAGAATGTTTGAAGCCTTTCATGTTGCCTTAGCTCCTGTTTCTAAGTCTTTGTTCTTTTTTCTATAACTTAACTGTTATACTATTCCACTAATTTGACCCTTAATCCTAGAAGACAGAAAGAGTCAAGATTCATTTTGCAGTATTTGCTATTTTTTTTTGTAGGGTTCTGTGAGAGAAGTCAGAAGGTTGCTTGTATCAGAAAATAGGTATCAATGCGTAAGTGTATTGCTTTAGTATTTTATTATAGTTTATTGGAGCTGTCTTGAAAATATTTCTATGTTTAGAGGCAAAATAATGCGTGAGTTCCTTATTAATGCCACTTGACAAGCTGGGCATTCTTCTTAAATACATACTGCCTGCACAGCAACTTTTGAAGAACTGCATTGGAAATGGTTACCTTTAGCTTGTTCTCAATGGGAAAGCCCATCACCGAGGCTGTTCACACTAATGTCTCCTCTTTATAGCTCCAGGGGACATTTAATGAAATGTAATTTCCCCATCATATGCCCTCTTGCATGAGGTGGGAGGAAAGTCCCTTCCTTCTGGTTGGTTTTTGTACTTCATGTTTAGCATTGTACTTTGAATAAATATTTCATTCCAGCATAAAAGAAAAATAAGTAAAGGGACAAAAGTTCTTTCTCACCTTTTCTCCCATGTGGTCAGTGCACTCACAAATTTGTTTCTTGATAGTACTATCTTATGTTCCTCCAAAAATGTGAAGCAGCACTGGGGGCTTATCAATCAATCAAAAGTTACCCTAAGGCCTGGCACCAGGAGCACTGTCCTGCCTTATGCCACAAATATAACAAATTGAAATGAGCCAGACACTTTAGTTCAGCAACATTTCTGAAATTCACCATTTCCTTCTGAAAGCAGTGTGGATCAGAAACAAGTCAATCAAAGCAAATGACTGCAGTAAATAAGCATACTCTTTTAAAGGGTTATTCTTTAACATTTAATATGAAAATTAGAATTTAATTGATTTTGAAGAAAGAATGAAAACTACTTTTTTGTGGATATTTACCTGTCAGGTCAGTGATCAGCTTCTCACTTTGCAGAACTCTTCAGCTGCAAAATGAATTCATGAGGTCTTACAGCACTGATTAACACAATCATCTATTGTTATTTGGCTAGCACAAAACCAACACAACCTTTTCTTCCTGTGGTCCACTTCTACTTTCAACTGTACTCCTTCACTTTTCTCCTTCAGCACTTACAGTGCACAAGGATATCTCATTGTTGGTTCTGGAAATTTCCATTCAAAGGGCGGGAAATTGCTGCCTAGGTGTTGGTGTGCATTGCATGACAATGAGATTGTCAAATCTTGGGAAAACCTCGGTGTTTAAAAAACCCCAAACCTTCATGGATGAAAAAGATAAAGATGAGGATAGGGAACTGGATAGGGTTCTTCAAGCTCTGCCAGAAATCCTGAGTCTTCACTGAGATGTTTTATTCATTGTTTGTGCAAAACTAATATGTGCCAATGTGTGTTTTATTCAGAGATATATGGTGCCTAAAAAAGAAGCCATAAATGGACATTCAGGAAGAGCATGAGCATGGCAAAGTTATATAATACTTCCCTTGCAAATTCTCTCTCTTTCCAGCTTTTCTAACTTGGGGTAATTCCTGAATCTGTTTCTCTGTTGATAAACTGTCTGTTCACGCATTCTAGAGATCTCAGTAAGAGGTGATTTCAAAGTGTTTGTTTGATTATGAACCTATGCAAACTTTTTTTGCCTCTGCAACTTTCTCTGTAATGGAGTCCCTCAAATCTATGACCTTTTGCAGGAGAAACTGCTAACCTGGGCATTTTTCTAAACCTACCCCCGAAGAGCTTTTTTGGGTATCTTTCTATAGGACATTTTGAATAGCCAGTCACACTATCCATGTTCTTCATGCCAACTGTGGTTTTGTAAACCTCCCTCATATTCTGACAATTTGTCTTTTTCAACTGAGGAATTGTTAAAGAATTTCTTGCAGATTTCTGTGTGTAACAGTGGACACTGTCCTGTATCTTGGATCCTTCTTACCCCTCTCAGAGCACTGTCCAATGTTTTCAGCTTCTTTTTGAGAAAATGGACCAGAAGTGCAGCAGTGTGTGAGGAGGGAGAGAATGTTTTTTATAGAATAGTTCAATAATATTCTCTTTATTTCTGAATTTCTTTCCAAATAATTCCTATCATTTACTTGGTTGGTGGGTGAACTGACTGCTACTGAACAATGGACTGATTTTTTTCATGGTCCATAATCATATGTTAGTACAATGCAAAGTCTTTGTTCTTGAGTAACACTGGTTAGCTCAGGAGTTTTTTTCCACACTTGAAGTGAAGGCTGGTTTTTAACATTTGTGTCACTTTAGTTATGTTAGCAAACAGGTTTTATTTCTGTGAAGTCTATGCAGCGATGGGGAAAGATGTCGGAAAATTCTTTTAACTTTAGCACATAGTGTGTGATCCCCACATTCATGGTTAATGCTTAGTTTTGTACCATACAGTGCTTAGTACAAATGCCAGAGATTAATGTGGCCTTGTGTTAACTCCCTGTGTCTGAGACTAATAAGTCTTGTGCCAGCTAATGCCTCCTTGTTTATTTCTATCAGTGATTAATATGTACTAGCTGATATCTTAGTTTTGGGAATGAGGATTGTGTGTTAGAGAAAAGAAGGATAAGAGAACTACATCGTGACCTGATGACATCTTTGAGATACTCTCAAGGAGGAAAAAAATTCATCAAAAGATCTAGAACCATATCCAAACAAGTCCATGGCAATAATTAGCACATGCACATGTATTTAGAAAATGTGATGAATATGTATTAGTTTCAGGAATATAATCTGGTCTTTTAGGTTACTGGGCATGCATACTTTGGGGAGAATTCCCCATGCATCCATTGCTGCTAATAAAGTAATGTCAGCTTTCTAACCTAACTAACTGCTTGGAGAGTTTATTCCCGGGTTTGGTGACAGTTGAATTTATCAACTCTCTAGTCTCTTTTCTAGTCTCTCTGTCCCTTAGATTACTGAGGGGACTTTTTCAAAAGCTTTAAAAACCCAGGTGTTCAATATTATGATGTTTTTATGCAACATTTTGAAGTTAGTTTGAGTTTTGCTACTGTGAATAATGACAGCATGCTTTTGTCACTTCTCCATTCTCATTCACATGATGACTGTTAATTCACAAGAGTGATTGCCAATCTCTCTCCAAGAGATTTCATTCCTTTAAGAACTTCAAAGAACTCCTACAAGCTGATTGGCTTCTTTAGAGAACACTACCAGTTTGGTGAGAGAGGATTTCCTTGGACAGGAAGAACTGACTACTGTAATTTTGATGGGTTTATGTGGTTACATAGTTAACTCTTTATTTAAATTTCAGATAACTTGTTCAGTGTAGAGTTCATACTTGCTAGCCATGAGTCACTGAATCCTCTCTACATCCATTTATGAATTCAGGGCAGTTTGAAACTTTCATATTTGAGTTCCAGGAGAATTAATCTATTCTTTGTGATTTACCCCTGTAAAACACTGTATGTATTTGACTCTCTTAATATTCCCCAGCCTTTGTGCTCTCTTCTAGCTCCCTGGTAGACAGAATTTTCTTTATTCAGGGATGTCTTGAGAAGTCTTTGAGAGGGTGACAGTTCTCAAGCAGAGATTATGTTTGTGTCACAATCTCGATTGTCATACATTGCACGTACACTGCATTTTGGCTCACTTTTGACTTGACACTTCCACACATAAGCACCCAAATGATAAGACTTCTAACAGTATGCTTTTAGGATACACACAAAGATGTATCCCAGTACTGGCTTTTCTGAATTACATTTGTCAAGCTTTATAAAACCATTGCCTTCTGAATTTTTCAATGCAAGGAAGCGAGGCTGGATATACGGGCTGTTTTACATATGTTTTACAGTCTGAACTTTCAAGCCATAAAGCAGTTGAGAACCCTAAATCAAGCTCTTCTCTATGTAGTTGGCCTGTAGCAGTGCTTGGTTTCATTCAGTGCTGAATTTTTGGTGTTCTGTGAGTGTACCCGAATGGTCCAAAATTACAAAATACTGTCATTACCTTGGACTGGCAAACTGTTGGTAAAGCAGAGTTGTTAATTACCACCAGCTACTACACTGAGAGAACTAAAAGCAGAATTTAGTTTTTGATGAATTGTGTTTCCACCACATATTTTTGTAGCTTTTATATTTAAATTTTTCACCCACCCAACTTAAAATTTCACGTCTTCATACTGTGTCTTCTTGTCAACAT
>NW_008239283.1:4189718-4202841 GCF_000691975.1 Corvus brachyrhynchos | reverse complement strand
AACAAGTTGTCACTTGATTGCTTTGCTGAGAAAGGCCTTATCATGATGCTTTTAAAAGTAGGTGGAAATGATTGATGAACAGTAATAACAGTTATGCAGTCAGTGATCAACAAAAAGTACTTTTCCTGAATGGCATGTTTATTTTAGCTGCTGAAAAATTGTTTCAGAAAAGGTTTGTGTAGCTGTTACTCACTGTTACATTTCCATTTTGGTTCTGAGGAGAAATAATTTGCCTTTTTTTAAATGTGATTATCTTCCATCCTCTAAGTCGAGGTTTGCAGTACGGACAGCAGGGTGAACAGTGCAGTCTGATACAAACTGCAGAGAATGGTCAGGTTTGCATTACTCCCCAGCAGCTCATGACCTTGTCTCTTTGAATTCATCTTGGAGAAAGTAAAGTTCAAGTGGTTTAAGATAAAAGAATAATTATATCTGCTCCCAAGTGAGCAAACTCAGGAAGTGGATAAATAGTTGAAGGAATGTTAATATTTTGTTTGCAAGTCACATTCCTTGCTTTATTTACATGTAGCCTTTCTATTTATAAATGCCATTTTTGCACTCTCTCATTTTCTAATTCACTGTTTTCAATGTCTAGAATTTGATTATGTGTCCTGATTATTTTTGTGAGGTGGCTTCCTAGAATATATACTTTTATGATCCAAAATAACACTTGTCTGCAAAGAATGTGGAAATTCAGGACTACTTAATTGCAAAAGGAGGCAAATGTTGGTGAGCTTGAGGTAAAGTATAAGGTGGTAATAGTATTTTGTGGTACTTTATAGATGAGTATGAAAGCAGCTGGTTTTGACTAGAAGTAAATAAGGTTGGGCTTTGATTCTGTCTAGGATAATAAATGTTTTATCTGTGGTTTTAGACTCTGAATTGGGAAAGAAGTCAGTCATATGCCTAAGCAATATTCCCAGTTAAGGCTGTGCATGGTTAATGTCATTTTAAAACAGCTAAATATTCTGTAAAAGGTTTGTAAAATTGTTATTGCAATCTTGAAAAGAAGTGCAATTTTAGGTAATCTTGGTTTTGTTCTTTCAAGCTGCTCGTTTGTCAAATTTTTCTTGATTTAGAGTGCATTTGTGTCACCAGGGTTTGTGTCATGAGCCAGTAAAATCTGAGGCAAGTGCCTTGATGTTGTTGCTGCAGGTGGATCATGTCAGTAGTACCTGTTGCTTCCTTGCCTTCTCTTCCATTCAGAACCCTGAACACTCCAGAGTTCTGGATATATTAAAAGCCAGGCAGGCAGGATTAAGGTATCCTCTGGAAACAAGAGCAGGCCATTCCTTTCATATTTCTCCTGCTCATTTCCAAAGAAAAAAGTTCTAAATGGATTTTCTCTTGACAAAGTGTATGAGTTTCTCAAAGTTCCTAATTATGGTATTTTAACAATTACGTGAGAACATGTCTTACAGAGTAATTCAAATTTAAAGTGAAAAATGGAGCAACCTTTCAGTTGTTTGAATAATTTGTGTTAATTAATAACAACAGCAGCCACATTGAACAAGAAAGCATCTTTATCTGTTGGCTGTTTTATGTAACACTTAGGCCAGGACAGTGTCTGGCTGGTGCAGCCTTGGCAGAGCTGCCAGGAGGGACATTCAGAGATGAGTCAGCCCATCCTCCCCAGCACAGGCAGGTCACCAGCAGTGCAGGCTGAAGGGAGAAGCCATTGTTATGGACATTAAATACCCTCTGCAACAACTAATTCAGCAAGGAAGCTGTAAGAAGTAGCACTCATCCTCCTAGGCCTGATATCTGCTCCTCCAGGATTGGAAAAGACAGGATTTTCATCAGCCTAACTTGTCCTTTGAATGAACTTCAGTACAATTGTTGGCCAGGTTTCCCACAGGGCTGTGGAGGAACACTGCACAAAATTTACATGACAAAAATAGTGAGTGAAAGTAGAATTCGTAAAAACTCTCTTGCTGCCAAGAAGTATGGCGACTTGTTGCCTGATTTTAGAGCTATTACTAAGACTATGTGCAAATATTGAAGGAAAGTCTTCTGATCTGCGTTGCAGACTGCGTGTAAATACAGTCTTCAGCTAATTGCCTTGGAATGCCAGTAGTCTTTAAAACTCAAAAAACATATGGCACTGAAAATTAAAGTAATTCTTGTGTGCAAACTAGGATGGTGTACTATTTTTTCTTAATTTTTTTTTTTTTTTTGATGCAACATTAAAGCCATTGTTCTTCTCTGGGTCTTTTCCAAAATGCCTCTAAAACTTCAGGTAGGTGGAATATTTGTAGGTCTCTCATGGAACTCAAACACTGGGTATTTAAAGGAGTGTGTTCAGTTATTCAGTTGGCAAGACTGCATCTGACTTCACAAAGAAGATAATTATTTTGCATCTTTGACAAAATCAGTGAAAATTTGATATTTCAAAATGAGTTTTCTGTAATTTTAAGCCAAGTATTGTTGAGGCATGCAGAGATTACATCTGTCTGATGGTGTCCTGTTTTTTGTCCAGTTAGAAGTTAAGAGGGCCTTGATATTGATTTCTTTATACCTCGACTATGAGTGAAAAAGCTGCAGTTTTCTTCCAGTTTAGTAGAAAACCAAACTAATAACATAATGAAAGATCAAATATTATAGAAATCAAATAGGAATGAATTAACTTCTTCTCTTCCTGGCTTTTGTGGTACAGGAGATAAAGAACAGCTCTGATTAAATACTGCTTGTTCAAATTTGTAATGACTGAAAATATTTTTTCCTTGCCATTACAGGACAAGAAGGCTTATCTGGATGTCATCCACACCTATATGGAGGTCCATGGGACTGTTCATGGGACAAGCACCATGTACATTCCTGGCTATGTAAAAAACCATGGAATACTCAGTGGGCGGGATTTGCAATTTCTGCTGAGAGAAACCAAAGTAAGTTCATCGAGCAGGAGTGGTGGCAAAAAATAGCTCCAGATAGAGGGTGTCTGAAGTGCATGCATTTCACCTCCTATGAATAAGCTCTTAATTTAAAAGCACTGGAAAAAATTATCATGTGTAAAGGAGCTTAAGTTGTGTGCCAAGAATACGTTTTTCATCATGTCCGTGTTTGGTGGATTGACAGCTCAAATTAGAAATTTGGGATGACAACCCACAGTCACATTTAACAACCAGCTTGAGAAACAGGGATAAATGCATTTTTCATTTTCTTGAATGTGATATTCAGCTCAAGGAGATTATCAGCTGAGAGTGTGCTCTAGTTTACATCCCTGAGGTCAATGTTAGGTAACATTCAAAAGCTGTACAGCTGCATGCTTGCTCTGCCCTCCCAATGACTTTAACCCAGAGCAACCCTGCTCTCTCAGGGAGAAAAGCAAAGCTGCACTTCATTTGCCATTCATGTCCTTCCTCTGCTTCAGCTGTGCACAGAGAGTGAGCAGAAGAGCGTGGCTTTTCGTGATGTGCTTTGCCTGTGGCTCCAGAGTCAAGGGAACTCAAGATAAGGGATGGGATATACATTGAAATAAACTTTCATCCCCACAGTTAGAAAGCTTTGTCTGGATTCTGTGCCCTTCCCATTATCTTTCTGGCACTTTGCAGCACTAAAACACTTCAGTAGATTGCATTTAAATAGGATGTTTAACTTCAAGTTGGTGAAAGAAGGGGATTGTATGTTTAAAATTAGCAAAATCTAATTTTAAATGGTGGAACAGTGGTGGAAGTGCACCACTGTTGATAGTTTCTTGCTGTGCACTTCCACAGAAAAATCTCTTAAAAAAAAAAAAAAAAGAAAAGAAAAAAGCAAGCACCTCTTAGGCTTCCCACACAACTGCAGAGATCTTCTTTTTTTAAGTACTTAGGCAAATGATGGTAATTTGACATCTCTGTGTGACAGCTGTTGGTAAATTATGAGTTTTTAAAGGCACCCATTGTGTGTTGATGCATGCAGACACACATAATGTTGCATATTAAAAAGTCAACATTTGCTTTCATCATAGATAATCTGAGATTACACAGCTTTTGCCTGTGTGGAGTATGAAATCCCTGCATTCATCATAATGTGAGAAGAATATTGACCTTGTAATAACCCTGAGCATGAACAGTGACTACCTCCTAAAAAAACATGTGTTCTATTCACTGAAATAGTAAAATAAGCAAATGGACTTCCTATAGAATTACCGAAGTCCCTATACAAATACCAGTTCATAATAATAGTTACGTTTAACTAAGTCTTTCTCTAATTTTTTGTCAGCCATCTTGCATGTATCACATTAAAAAGCTTGCTTTTCAGTATTAACTAGATATCTCATCTAGTTGTTATTGATTATATTTGCTCTAAGATGCAATGCAAAGACATTCAATTTAGGACAAATTCAAGTTGATATCTATGTGTTATGCAATTTAGTAATATGGATTTTGTGACACAGGGGTAGCAGACTTGTTTCGCTCAGAATTTGAATAGTAATTGTAGCATCCGATAGAATAGACTGTGTTGGGATTGTGAAGTGCTCCTGAGACAGTAAGTTGCTTATTTTTCACAAAAAGGATTTGGTGAAAAGTATGGCTCTGTGCTGTACTGTTGTCAGAGTCCTGGAGCATTTTAGATTTTAGTGATTTTTATTCTATTGTTGTTCACTGGTTATGGTTGATTTTTTTTTTTTTCTTTCTTAACATTGGGGAAAAGCCTTTTCATAATTTGCTGCATTTCTTAGTAGATGGCACTGAGAAAATCATCAATATGTTTCAGAACCCTGTATCAGAAAGACAGGGTTTTAAAAATTACATCTCCAAAGAGTATTTTTGTATGGCTTTTCTGAACTTTTGTTAGCAGGTTTGCAAATGACAAAAGCTGTTTTCCTTTTTAGGAAATTATTTATTTAGGATACAGCCAGGCTAAAAAAACTTTGCCCTGATGATAAGCTGTTAATAGTCCATCTGCTTCTCCTAATACATAAGTATTAGTAATACATGTCAGGGAAATGAGGGTGCAATGTATTTCTGATTTTGCAACAAAATGAAATTAAATATGGCTTATTGCATCATGCATTTTGCTTATTATTCCTGTCTAATATGGTTTCAATATATCTAATTGAACAGAAAAAGTAAAACAGCAGCATCTGGAACTGAAAGTGGAAACTGAGATCTCCCATCTAATTTGTTTGAACGTTTCAGTTGGAGGGGGGTTGGGGGGGTGGGTGAGGTTTTTATTTTTTTTGCTGGCTGATGCTTAGTATCTCCTAGGTACTCTGGCTGTTCTGCCTCAGCATATGGTTACCTGTCAGTGTTGATCAACAGACACACTTGCTCTAAGTCTTCTTGCTGCCCATATAGTCACAGTTCCAGATTTTGATACCCTTTAAGAGGCAATACTTGAATGCAGCTTAGTACAAAACACTGCTCACCTGTCACTAGTGGCCATCTGCTGTCTATGTGGGTCAATTGTGTTTGTATCAGATGGATCATGGATTGAATTGCTAAAATAAGTGCAGGTTTTTCACAAAAATCAGGCTGACTTGGATAAGAGCTTTGTGCCCAGAGGAGCCCCGTGTGTGTGTGTGCACACGCATGCAGTGATGTTCAAGGACAATTTTTAATCATAATCACTTTATTCACTAGGCAACATGACCAGAGCCCCCTAATGAATTTAGTTATGGGGTTTTGTCACCAGACTGTCCATGTGCTGCAAATGTGTGAATAATCAGGGCCGTAACTCTGGGCTGGGAACATCTGTGGGGACAATGCTCGTCTGGAGCATCGCAGGGAGACAGCAACCTTTGTTCTTAAACTTCCAGAAGCCTTCAGATGTGTTGAGACCAAGGGCAAGGATTGTCTGTCATTGGTTGTGATTTCAACACTGTGTTAGCAGTTTTTTGTTAGGTCAGCTGACAAATGTTCTGATTTTGAGAAAGGGAGAGCTAAATAATAATTTAACAGATCACGTGGTTCAGCCTAGTCAGAAGTGTCAGCTTATGCTGCACTGCTTCACTTTGTCCTTAGACAGCAAAATACCAATAGGTGACAGCTCAGTCCTGTGATTCTTAATCAGAGCTTTGCATTCCCAAAATGTCTTTGGTCCCTGCAGTAGCTGGTAGGACACAGTTATTCCGGGCAGCATGCAGCTGCCATTTCGTTCTATGTGCACTATAAAGCAGCACATTTTGGAGGGAGGGAGTTCTGCAGGCAGGAGGGGCTGCTTGAGATTCATCATGGCTGCTTCAGCTGTGTAGAGCATGACAAAAAGGAGCCATGTCTCCAGTTCCTAATGAGGAGATGTAAAGCCATTCATCACGTCGGAGGAGAATGGGGTAGGCGAGCTGGCAGCCTTCCTGCCAACTCACAGGGCTCCTTGCCAAGTGGGCAGCTGGAGGAGTTGGACCAGGCTCTCTTGGAGGAACCAGTGTTGAATTATTGAGAAATATTTCTCCTTTCAAAAAAGTTTCAGATGCAACTTCTTCCTTCGAGTCACTGTGAATTTTTGAGAGAGTTTGAATTATTTTATTAAGTGGGGTTTGCGATTTCTGTATGGGGATTAATAAAACCAACACCCTGCTTAGACAGACATAGGCAAACAAACTTTGTTTTCATATTGCCTTTTATGAAGGAATATATATTTACTTCCACACACTTCATAAAATCAGCTGAAAAGACATTTAACTAGTGATTCTATTCTCAAGTTGTTTGAATCACAAACGACTTGAGATTGGCTTTTGCAGAAAGTATTTTGTATTGTTGAGCACAATATGGCAAGACACTTAACCTTTGCTATACTCCTCTTTCTGGAGTTCAGAAGAGAATATATAAGTTCAGTAAGGAGGCATATAAAAGTGGTGATCAACCTACCAGCCTGACAGAATAAATTAGATAAAGTTCAATAATGCTAGAAAGGGGAGAGGAGAAGATAAACACTCCTGTGCATGGAACTACAGCATTTAGTCTCTGGAATATGAAATTTTTTTCTTAGCTATTCAGCTAGTCATAATTACAGTCAGTGAAGTAAAGCATTCACTCCTTATTTTATACTTTTGGCTATAATTTAGAAAGACTGTTTACTTACTTATTTTAATAGTAGTCTGATGTGGTGCTGTAAACTCCACAAATAAATTGCTTAGTATTAGTTGAAATTCTAAAAAAAAAAAAAGCAAAAAACACACTGCTTTTCCTGAGAGGGGTTGTGAGTCACGTTTTGTGTCAGAGATGTCTCCACTTAGCTACTGCGCTGGGAGAGGACCATTTACATTACAGCAGCAAGAGTGGTGTCTTGGCTGGTGTGATGCTGGGTGGCCAACTCAGAAGTCTGGCACTCCAAACCAGAGGCTCAGTTCATTACAAAAGTGGAAAAGATTCCTGAGGAGCCTTTCTTATGAAAACCAAACTCTAAGGGTTTCAACACCTGCATTGCTCAATTTGGGCCAGTGATGTTGCAGACACAAATCCCTTTCTCTGGTCCATGCAGGCTTACAGGCACAGACACACATGGGTAGCAGCCCTTACTAAAAAGGAGCAGGTTAAAAAAAACCAACCCCACACTGCTGTTTCCATGATCATTCTACTTCTGTATTTATTGGCAGTTATCTCTTTTAGATAGACTTTTACAGTGTAACTTCCTTCTGGCAATCACCACGTTCTGTGGGGTGTCAATGTGCAGAGCTGGCTGTGCTGATGCCTTAGGTTTTAACTTCTATATTTTTCAAATTCTGTACTGCTTAGTGTGTAACTCTGAAGTTTCTTGTAGCCTGTTAAGTTTATGCTCTCTCATGGTAGTTAGACATAACAAAGCCTCTCCAGGCCCGCTCTTCAAGGACACCCAGACTGTCCTAGGCCCAAAAAGTATAAACCAAAGAGCCTCTAAGGGGGCAAGCAGAGGGGAAATTACATCATTAAACTGAATTAAATTAACTGGAGAATTAATCCTGATATGCAAATTAACCAAACCTATAAAAGTGTGAAGAATTCGTGACTTATGGTCCATCTTGGGGTCTGCCTTGGCAGTAGCCTCTGGCCCCAGGGGGTACCTTTGAAGGCCTTTCAAAAAAATACCTGCTTTTATTCCCTTACTCCTGTCTAGTCTCTGTTTCTAGGAGGCCTCTTAAGGCATCAGTGCCCTGTGCCCACTTAAAGCTCTGTAGTAAAAATTATGGCTTTTGCTTTCAGAAACATCGGAAAGGTGAGAAAAATGCTCACAAACAGAATATGAATTTTTTTCAAGCACTAATCAACCAGTAAATCATAAAGCATACATTCTACTCTGCACAGCAGTTCTGCTGCAGCTAACAGGGTAAGATCAGGACTAATATTTTTAGCCATGTGTGCCCACTGTGGTGTTACCAACACAGTCACATTTGGAGTTTTGCAAAATGGATCTTCAGCCCTAGGGTGCGGGTACCTCCCCATGCTGGACTGGGTTACCAGACCTACATCCGATGAGAAATCACCCTAAGAGCCATAGTCAGCACCTTCCATATGGGAGGCAGCAGTGCACACTTACATCACAAATTAGGGGAAACACAACCTGGTCTAAATCTTTACTCTGTGGGACAGAGCCTTGTCTTCCCCACAGCCTTGTCTGTACTGAGGATGGATGTTTGCGTCACTGAAAGTGGTTGATTGTTATTTCTACTTTTTTCTTTTTTTCAGCTCTTTTTCAGTTAGTGACTTGCAGTATTTGCTGCATACTCTTAGGGAGTACCTTGACAGATTGTTTTAGCCTTTCTGGAAATAACAAGCATGTAATTCAAAGGATTAGCAAATGAGAGCATCGTGAGTTACAGAAAAGGCCTGTGTTCTCTAATACTTGCTCTTTTAATCATAATGAATGTGACTTTCTTGAGGCATGTAAGATATTTCTGTTTTGCTCTTTATACCAGACAAAAATACTGACTCCCTAACCTAGGAACATTAATCGTAGAGAGACTCACAGAACAGTTTGTGCTGAAAGGGACCTTAAATATGATCTAGTTCCACCCCCTGCCATGGGCAAGGACACTTTATAAAGGACAGTTTTGTGGAGAAGGGTCTGGATTGAGTTTGGGAATTTCAGCTGGCTTGATGATGATGTGCTGGAGGGTGATAGAAGGGCTGAAAGAAGGATTTGAGGGGCTGCAGGCAGCTGTGAGCCGGGCTGCAACCTCAGGCCACCAGGCAGCACACACACACGCAGCCTGTTCTAGGGACCAGACACATCCTTCTTTCTTCCTTCAAAGGAACAGTGCTGCTTAGAGGTGAGGTTGGAAAATGGATGTGAAACAGGTGGTAAGCTATTTATTATAGATTAAGTGATGGCAGTGTGCTCTGTGCTGTCAAAACATAAACCCATGTTTCTTTTCCCATGGAGCTTCCTCCTAAATAAATGGACCAGTCAGACACAGAACTCAGCAGTTCACAGCAGTGGTTTATTAAAAAAGTGCAAAACTAAGCAAACAACCCAGCACTCCTACATAACAGACAAACACAGGATCATAGGAGAATTGATACTTCAGATAGATTTAATTGCTGGTTCTCAGCTGGTTTTCTGCCTGAACTAAGGAGTAGTTTAAATAAATAATATTTTACGTGCAGACTGCATGAAATGGTTTCATGTCCTTAATTTGTTATTTTCAAGAGATTATCTTGCTGTAAATTCAGCCTCTTTTGAGATTATATTTAGCATGCTTTTTTCTGACTGAAAGGTGGGCTATCTTATGCCATATATAAAATGAGAATTTAGATTATCTGTCTTTAGTAGAATTCATTTTCTGGATCTTTTTGTTATCAGCCACTGGAGAGTTTCTGTAAGATTTAAATGTGTGAGATAGTTGAGAAAGTTTTTGCAAGTAGGCAACTTCTTTAACCTGAATGCTGAGAACTGAAATTACAATATTCAGCTCCATGCAGTGAAAATTGTATATCCTCAGCTATGCTAAGAAGTGTTAACTTGCTTTTCTAAAATGAGCCAACTCTGAATTTATACTGTTGTTGCCATGGGTTGGGGAGGATTGATGCTGCAATGCCTGTGCACGTCAGGGCTGACTACAAGTTTATGCTTCCATGTTAGGATCAGCTCCTAGGAAGAGCCCCCAGCTGTGAATGTTCTGTTACTGGGATTCATTTCTGTGTTGCAGAAGATTTAATGCAGAATAGTATATCTTGACCTCTTTGAATATGTGTCCTGATTGCATGATTCTCATAGTTATGAAGGGTGTGCTTTATTTTCTTGATAAAAGCAGTAGCTATATATATATATATATGTATGTATGTACACATTGTTATGCAGCAGTGCTGAGAAATTACTGTTCCAGCTCAGAGCTTGTGATTCTCCCATCATACACAGACATTCAAATGAAGATGAAGAATCCTGTATTTAATTCAGGGGGTTTCATTATCTTTGGCCAGGAAAGGGGTCAAGATTTTTTCCAACAACTCCGAAAAAACCGTTTAATGTGTTTCACTGGCACAGAGCAGTGCCTTTTCGAGAGCACCTGTAATCTCAGCAGGTGCAGGAAAAGCTTTGGGATGGATTTTTGCTCCGGTTTCCCTTGGAGGCGTTGAACCCTCTGGAAGCCCCTGCGAGCTCTTACTGCCTCGGTCCAGTGTCGTGAGCTGCTGTTTGCTGCCACCTACCGTTTTAATTAGGAGGCTTAATTAGTGTGCCAGGCGCATGTTCCTGTTGGCAAAGCCAGCGGCTTGGCTGGTTTGGGAGTGGGGAAAACACTGGTGCAGCTGTTCCTGGAGGTAGCTGCCTTAGAACCTGTACCTGTAGGAGAGCCCCAGAAATTCCACTTCAGCACCAATCCAACCACCAATTTCCCCCCAGCCCCCCCTCAAAAAAGCCCTGAAAGGGACTGTTGTTTCCTCAGCTCCATGAAAAACCACCTCAGCTCATTACAGATGATGGTTGTCAGATGTGTTTTACAGAACATTCCATTACTGCTTGGGTGGGAGGGGGTGAACTGCTGAATTTCTCCCATTTTCTTCTTAGCACTGCATTCTCTTTAGGCTGGTGCATTTAGAACAGGTTACTGTTTGTTTTAAGCTAGCTCTTAGCTTTTTTGTGAATAACAAAAATTAAGAAATCCCTCATTTTCTATTTTACAGCTGTTTGTTGGTCTTGGATTTCCATATGAGGGGCCAGCTCCCTTGGAGGCTATTGCCAATGGATGTGCTTTCCTCAATTTAAGATTTAACCCACCAAAAAGTAGCAAAAACACGGATTTTTTCAAAGGCAAACCTACACTTCGAGAGGTAAGCTCTATCAATCTTGATAATTTTTTTATTGAAAGTGCTTGTGGGTTTCTTTTTAGTAACAGAGTGTAGGAAAATTTACATTAATGTTCAAGGTTTATTGCCAGAGGTGTGCAACTGCTTTTTTCTGTAGCCTTTGGTGCGACTATCAGTCCTAATTTTTATAGTATAATCAAAATGGTTTTGTTAGCAGACTTCAAGCCTTACCTCTAGATTTGCTTATAGGTACATTCTGCTACTTCTAATTGAGACATCATAAACTGAAGTTTCTCTTGAAAACCTGGTGTTCTGCCCAGGAACAGATCGTGTCGTTTTGGTACATGATGCATCATTTGAAAGGGTTTTTATTTTGTTGAAGAAACAGACATTGCAGTGTACTGTGCGGGAAGTAAACAGGTGTTTAAGTAAATCATGAAAATGGCATTTGTGGGTGGTAGTGTGTGTGCTTTGGGATTTTGTTTTCTTCAGAAAAGACCTGTTCAAGGCACTGTTGAGTTAAGGTATTAATGGTCACCCACCGTGTTTGTGGTTAGAAGCTGAAGACTTTTGGAGAGCTGACTCTTGAGGAAAACAGGAAAACCAAACTCCAAGCATTCAAAACAGTCAGTGTGTTTAGACTCTAATGAGAGAAAACTGAGGCTAAGTAAACTAACCCCTCATCCTGGCCCTGAATTTTGATTTTTTTTTTTTCCTTCAGTGTAGGTAAAATTCAGCCTATACTTGTAGGCATTTAATAGTCACAGAGCCATTTCTGACATTAGCACTTGTGTCTGTGGCCATGGCTTGCTCACAGGTGTATGTACCTATATTCTTTATGTATTTACATCAAGGGAAAGCTCTCAGGTAACATGTAGATGATGATAACCTTGCACAGCCACACTTCCAATTCAGGTTATGCTTGGGCCATGGGAATTGTGTCCTGAGCAGCACTGGCTGGTTGATAAGCAAAAGACAGTTTCCCATTTTCAATCAGGAACATAAATTCCTTATAATTTTGTGATCCACAACTGTAATTGCCTTTCTTGTCATACACATCTCCTGTACAAGCTGAAGCTTGTCCCTTGTCTCAGTATGTGTTGCTAACAAAGGAGACAGCAATAAGGGAATAAAGGTTTAAACTCTCTCCTTGGGCTTGGCACCTTTCAAAGCTTTTCTTCTGTGAGTCCCTCAGGTTTTGTCTCATTTCCAGTTGTTCTGTGCCCAAACACCATCACTGGTCAGGCTCAGTACATAATCTGAAGCCATCCAAGTGCTTAGTAGGAATTTCAGGGCTTGGAATGCCATGGTAAATCCCACCGGCATGTGTCAGCACTAACAGAAATGCTGTGCACCTGACTTGTACAGAACAATAATCCCTATTGACTGCTCTAGTCCAAAGTACATGGTGTATATCCATTAGGAATATTGCTGCATTCACATGCCCTGCTGACCTATCCTGAGAATAACCTTTTCTCACAACTGCATTTAGATCTGATTGACAGTAATCCATGTACTGGTTCTTTGAGATTAAAAAAGTCCTTAAATGCTTCTCTCCATTCTTCAGGTGCTAAAGAAGAACAAAAAGAGCTTGTGTAGTTCCATGACATGATTATCCATACAAGAATTTGAAGTCTGTGTCAAGTAGTTTTGTAAAGTAACCTTTGCAAGTTACTATTTCTCCACAAACAAAATGCAATGGCTATTTTTTTTTAATGGGGTTTTTAATAATTTTAGTAGTGAATACAACAGTTTCTTGCACTCACTTGAGAAGAAGATCAGGTACAGTGTATGCCTATGCAGGAGAAGGTTCTTCCCAACAAACACTGCTTCCTGCTTCAGATCTTCTGCAACATCTTTTTATTGTAAAGACAGCATAAAGAGACAGCTGTATAAACATTGCCTATAAATAACCTGTCCTGTGGGGTTTTTTGGCATTTATTGAAAGGGCAGTTTTCCTCTGAGGCCAGTGTGAACCG
>NW_008239283.1:4161143-4189641 GCF_000691975.1 Corvus brachyrhynchos | reverse complement strand
CCGCTCCTCTCTTCTATAGTTTTTGCTCTCTTCTGTGTCTTCATGTGCATGTTCTCACTCTTGGGTGACCTGTCACAAAAATACTTACTGAGCTGTCCTGCTAGTTCTGAAAGCAGCTCTGATACAGCTTTTCTTAGTTACCTTCTTGGGTATTCATTGATATTATTTTCTAACAAAGTGGTGAGCAAAATACTGGTTAACACTCTTGGTGAGGTCAGGTTACTCTTCTACTCTCAGCCATGAGAGTCAGAATTCATTCTTTGTGATAGAAATTATTCTTCACTGTTGCTCACAGAACTCTGGCAATGTTTGAAATTTGAAGGACTCAGGGTGAGGATGACATCTCTGGGAGCCAATAATGCAGGTATAAGCAGGACTTGTGGCAGTGACAGGTTGTGAAGAAGGAGGGTGGCTCTGTGAATGAGCTGTGGGGAAGCAAGGTCGTGGTGCAAGTAATTTCAGTAAACATCAAGTCTTCTGTGATGTGGGTCACTGGGAAGATTGAAGCCACAAACAGAGGTGCCCATATCTTATTTATGATCTGTGTTATCTGATTTTCAGTTTTCCAATTAAATTCACTCTCTAAATTTAAAGAGAAAATCTGAAAGGTAGCTCAGAAGGAATGATGCTGACTGTTGTGTTCTAACTGAATTTTTGCACTATCCTAGTGCATTTCATCCAAAAAGTCTAATAGAGAGAGTGAGAATCAAGGATATCTTGAACATTACTTTTTACCAGTATAATTTCTTCTTACAGTTGACATCTCAGCATCCCTATGCTGAAGTTTACATTGGGAAGCCCCATGTGTGGACTGTGGACATCAATGATCTTTCTGAGGTTGAGAAGGCTGTGAAATCAATTTTGAATCAAAAGGTGAGAAATGTGTCCTCAATTTGCTATCAGCACTTGAGGGTGTAGTGTGTACTGCACGTAGAGTGCCTCCTAATATTAGTCTAATGAGTGCTGCATTTTGGTGGGATATTGAAGAAAAAATGATTACATATCAATGGTATCGAAATTATCATGTTTTAGTACTGGATATGTCAGGTTCTTACTTGAAAAGAACGAGTGGGTGAATTTGTATAGAAATGAGAATTTCACGTGTGAGTTATACAGCAATCTGTATTTTCTGTGCATTCAGTGAGGAAGTTTCATTGTTGATTCTTAGAGCATTGCAGACTTTGCCCTGCTCAGCTCTGAATTTGTAGCCCTGACATTCCCACAGAAGTGCTTGTGCACTTACAGTGTGGAATGGTAATGAGGGTACTTCAAGAGGGGGAAGAGTTTGAAGGAATTTTCAAAGGTATCACATTCTATTTTGTCGCTTCAAGTTCAGAACTGAAACTTAGTTAAAACAGGAGTTCTGGAATCCCAGAGGGTCTCAGTCTAGCCTTACATCTGCCACTTTGCAGTGTACCTTGAGTTTCCATAGTCAAGGAGCAACTCTTATTGCCTTTAAAAAGGAGCAAAAATCAACTAAAACTGCTGATGGTTTTGTAAAATTATTATTTGTTAATGAGTTTATTTGTATCTTTTGTTGCTACTTGAGCTATAATGGAGTATTTGGAACAGAAGCTGCTGGCACAGAGTACACCATGAAGTTGAGTGAAACAAAAACCCCTCTAACCTTAACACACTCTCTCCACAGATTGACCCTTACTTGCCCTACGAATTTACCTGTGAGGGAATGCTCCAGAGGATGAACGCCTTTATTGAAAGACAGGTATGAACTTCTATTGTGGGTGAATTTTGGATTATGTTGTAAAGGGAGGACCATCTCCATTTTAAAGCTTCACAGTGTCACTGCTGTCCAAGTAGAAACAGTAGCTGTGCAGACCTTGTTATTATATGAAAGCAGAAAGGCAAAGCAGTTTTTCAGTGTGTATGTGACTTCCTTAGCTGTGTACACACAAAAAAGCTTTGGATCACAAAGGATCACTCAAACACAGAGGTGCTTTTTGGCAGAATTGCAGTCGGCTGCAGCCTCTGGGCAGATTTTTCAAGTATTTAGTTTCAATCAATAAAGATTTAAATGGTTTGGAACCCAGTTACTTAGAGGACTTTTGGTCCCTGTGCATTACTGCCAGCTGAGAGCAGCAGATGATGTTGAATTGGAGTAATAAACTGCAGAGATTTACATGAGATCCTGGTTTCTAGAAATTGTGTGCCTGCTTGGACTTCTGCCCAAGCCAGATCTGTTGCAGTAGCCAGCTCTGCCTTTTGTTCTGGCTGCTGCAGAAGAGAGATAGGAATAACCTTTATCTCTGATATGTCATTTAATTGCCAGGTTTTCTTTCAAGGGCACTGGACATGTGTCTGTACTTGTATTTCTGAAGGTAGGTGCTATTAAAGACAGTCCTAAAGAATAACACAGCTCCAGGTCAGAAGGGCAGTTAACACTGCACAACTATTTCCGCTTTCCTGCCAGTAAACACTTTAAGCTTTTTGCTGCTGTATTGATGACAAAACCTGTAAAAGTATCTCTGTTGTTTTTGATTCTTCTACCCAAGTTAGCTATAACTGGGAGTTTTTGTCAATCAGGAAGAAATGGAGCTCAGTGTAAGGGAGAAAAAGAGACAATCAAGAGATGGCACCTGTGGCCTTCCCCCAAGGGCTAAGCCCTGCCTTGTGCTTCTCAGAAATCCACAAAGTATTGTCATTTTGTTCAGCTTTGACTAATTGTCAAAAGCTGGTGGTGTTTCACAGCTCCCAGGATGTTCAAGCACAATTTTAGCTGCATGTGCTTAGCACTTTGCCAAATTAACTTGTCAGATGAACAAAAATAAAAAGCAAAAATAAAGATTGAGACCTTATTTTGATGAGTTTGTGGTGGAGGCAGGAAGAACAGAGAAAGCAGTGCAAGCCTGAAATGGGAACAAAGATGCTGGAATGAAGAGCTGATCTGTTTCAGAGGTTGTGTGCCTTGACCATGACAGTGAGGTCTTCAGGGGATGTTTGAGTGTGAAGAGGATGTGTTCAGATATTCTCTCCCACCAGTCACTCTATGGACAGTGAAACTGTAGCATTTAAAGGAGGCGTCCAGGGTTCCCCTTCTGGGGCCATGGCTTAGGGTCAGGAGGGAAGACAATATTCACAAGAAAGGTTTAGTGAATTCCCTGAACCTTCAGATCCAACACCTGGGCTGAAGGGCTTTACAATCGGAGGTAAGAGAACTGCTGTGAGCTGTGGTTTCACACCCAGCAGTGCCACCTTCAGCTGGGTTAAACCAGCTGTGTCTCCAAGCTGCTCTGTCCTGCCAGTGCCCAGTGTGGCTGTTTGGTGCCTCCCTGCCATCTGGTGAATCCATGCCCTGATCCGGTTTGCTCTGTGGCTGCACACACAGTTGTGTCTGCTCCACAAGGCAGCAGCAGAGGCTGGGAACCAGAGGGAGGGGCTGCTTCAGTTTTGGCACTGGCATCAAAGGAGCAGCCAGGCAACCGCAGCCAAAACAGCAGGGATTCCCTGCTGCAAATCTGGGAGCTGTTGGATGAGGCAGGCTGGGCTGATGGAACAGACACACTGACTTTGAAAGATGTGGCCAAGCAGAGAACATTCACCCAAGACCAAGAAAAGACAGATGAAGGAGGACACCCCTTTGGTCTCACCTTGAAATTTGTGGGTCCCTTCCAACCCATGATGTTTTGTGATTCATGACTGTACAATATTACATTTGTGGTTAGACCTGGAAGTATAAAAACCTCCTCCTTCAGCAGAGGAAATTAAAACGGAATAAAAAAAGCTCAAGCTGATATTGAGAACTGGTAAATGGATTTGGGGCTTTGGGTCACAGTGAGGGATCAGTTCACACAAGTTTTGGTTTTATCCAGAGAAAGCAAACCATGATGGATCAGGCCCAAATTATTTGATCACCTTTTGATAAGAGTTGCCAAATGTTAAAATACACTCTGAGTATTGTGAAATGTTGTCTGAACACATCATAATAAAACATGATCTGTCACTGCAGGATTTCTGTCACGGGCAGGTGATGTGGCCCCCATTAAGTGCCCTTCAAGTAAAAATTGCTGAACCTGGAAAATCCTGTAAGCAAGTTTGTCAGGAAAGCCAGCTCATCTGTGAGCCTTCCTTCTTCCAGCATCTTAACAAGGACAAAGCTCTGCTTAGGTAAGTATTTATAGCACAAATATGTTGTTTGGTCTCTTTATTGCACTGGGTTTTACCACACTTGGAATTTAAAGCACGAGTTCTGTGAGAAGGGAAGGTGGGGAGGGAAACTCTGTCTGGCTGAAGCAAGCTGTGAGTGAGGGCCTGGCAGTGCTTTGTGCACTGTATGGTAGTGGTGACTGCTGAGAGCACTGTGACAGGAGCACAGGGGGCCAAAAACCTTCTGTCAGTATTGTCCTGGGTAAAGAATTGTGAACCCTGGTACACTGGAGGTGTTGGTGCAGATGTATAAAACTCAGCTATGCATTAAGGAAAGGAATGCTGCTTTCGGGTGCTGTCTCTCTGGATATGTGTCTGTGTTCCTTTCAGAATGAAAACAAAGCCCTCAAAACCAGCTTCCCACAAATGACTGCTAGGCAATCTGCTTTCCAGGTTTTCTATCCCCACTTTTCACTAAAATACATTGTAGAAGATTTTTGGGTTTGTTATTTTCTTTGAAAAGTTGTAATTTCCAGTGGAGTTCAGAAGCAGCTCATATAAAAACTTTCTTTTCTAGCTGTCTAGACAAAATCATAATCCTGTGGAAAAAAACTCCTCTGTTAAATGCTGAAAGTTACCAGTGTTTCCAGGATAAGTGAAAAACAAGGCTCTGCTGGAATTGCTACCCTTGTGTTTAAGCTTTGTGGTCAGAAAATGGCAACTGGCATTTTTCATTTTCCCACTGGCTGGTGCTGGCTGGTTCCTGGGAGTTGCAGACCCTGCTCCCTGTAGCCCAGGAGCAGCATCCCTCATCCTTGCAGTCCAGCTCACCTACCTCGAGCTGCCCAGGGCTGCCTGGCTCTGTGGGGCTTCCCTGGGGAAGAGCCCTCCTGAAGTCAAAGACAGTATCTCCTGATTTCAGATTCTTTGAGTCTGTCCTACTGAAAATCCATGGTGTATTTAAATATTAGGTTTTGGGGAACAGTCAAAAGCGATTTTTTCCTCTTTAACTTCTTTTATTAATCTTTAGAGAACAGTAAAGCTGTAAAGGCTGCACTGCCCTCTGCAGAGAGAATCTGTACAGGAGAAAAGTCACGTTCTGGAAAGCTGCAAGTGTAAATGTACTTGATTTAGGATCTAATAGAGCAAGGATTTTATTTTTAGCGAGGAAGGATGAAAACTGTACCAAACTCCTGTAAACTCAGGTGTGATTTAGATCACGTGCTTTGCTTTTTAGGCACAATATCGAATGTCTCACCATGGAGTCTGCAAATGATATCCTGGTTCCCTCTTTTGATGGAAGGAGGAAGCACTGTGTTTTCCAAGGTGACCTGTTACTGTTCAGCTGTGCAGGCTCCCACCCCACCCACAGAAGGATTTGCCCCTGCAGGGACTATATCAAGGGGCAGGTTGCACTCTGCAAGGACTGCCTATAGCAGCAGCAGGGCTGCTCCCAGCTGGGGACAACGTGAGTAGTTTGGAGAATTACTTCATACTTCCTGCACTTTGGTCCAGGTTTCCGCTGCAGGCAGAGCTATCATTGCTGGGCAGAATTATCTACTAAGAGAGGAGGGATTCATAATAAACAGCTATAACTGATCTTTTCTTCCTGTAAGGACCTTTGCAGTGTCACTCTTCGGATTCCTTCAGCTGTTTGCAAAGAGAAACAAGTCTCATGTTCTACAATGATTTGAAGATGACTGCACAGAATAGTTTGTAGAAAATTTTCAGACCCATCAAACTTCTGTTTTTGTTGTTTGGGTGAAGTGTTTTCTATTTTTTTAATGAGTTAGGACATCCCCCATCATGGTTAGGTAAAGGATCTCAACTTCATTCCAGTAGAAAACTGAAAAAAGTGTGCTTAGGGAGGGGATGCTGGGGAAGGAGGACTAACATTTTATTCAAGGTGCACTGGTTTGGGTACAGCTTTGACTCAAATGGCTAAAAAGTGGTTTACTTCACAAGAACTTGGAATGAGTGAGCTCTGTACCCTGTACTCTGTAACCTATTGGGTTATTTGGGCCCAGTTTGGTTTTTTTTTTCCTTTTTTTTAAATTAAATCTTTGTATACAACAAGGTATTGTCTGCATCACAGCTGCTGCACCAGAGCAGCCTAAGCAGAGTGTCACCAATGAGCAAATAGGCAGTTGCCAGCGTGTGACACATCTTGGTGACTGCACAGCTCACTGGGGTTGTGGTATTCTTCAGTGTGGAAAAAAAACACACAACCATTTTTGGAATGGACTCATCACAGTTTACTGGTCCCATTTAGAGAGTAATCCTTGGAATTTGCCCACGCTTCTGTTGTAGTCTGTCTACTAGAAATACTGTGTGAAGCAAAAAGTATTCAGCATCATTGGAGCAATATTATCATTAGAGCCTCAGTTTGCTACGGCTTCCAGTAGTTGAAGTGTTGCTGAATGACATAGAAAGGTTAAACTAAGCTAACTATAATTATTGTACGGTAGAAATGTAAAATGTCTTCATAACTAGCTAGGTTTTTAAAGAGAAATTTTTCTAGAGAACAAGTAAGAGGAGATAAAGAACTGCAAAGAAAAGAATTAATCAATCCTCTTGGGTTCTTTGATTGGTCTTCTGTTTTTAGGCGGCTGTTTGTTTAATTTTCCCTTTTTTTTAGCAGGCCCACCAATTACAAATTTAGAGGAAAACAATTCAAGAGTTCAGAATTCAAACTCTTTTTTTGAGAGCAGCAAGTTAACTCCTCTAAACTGCCTTCTTTTTACAGAGGTAATTTTTGTTATTTTCAGCAGAAGGTGACATGCTTGACAGCACCATTTGTAGTCAGAAGGTTACATGTTAAGATTAGTGAGAAACAAATCTGCAGTCAGAGTCTGCAGGTTTGCAATTTGGACATGCTCTCACCATGTTGGAATAAGGCCTCAAATCAGCACAAATATTTTTTTCATAAACATTACCAGGTAGTAATGAAAGGCATAGATGCTTTACGTTTTCCTTTCTTGGACACATCTGGTTGGTTCAGAATTTTCTTGTAAGTAGTGTTCTTGTAATCTGTGTGGGAATATTGATGGACCTAGTGACCTACCAAAAACCAGGCAAGAGAGATGCTATTTCACCGTGGATAAATCCTCCAGAACAGTCTACATTTTAACTTTCAATTTAAAAGCAGTGAATGAGCCTTTTCAATCATTTGGTTTCCTGCCTCAACACTCCTGACAGTGTTACCCTGTAACACTCCATAACATCGCTCTGCACTACACAGGAGCCTAATCCTGGGAGGTTGTTCAGTATCCAAAAAAGGGTCTGGGGGAGCTGTTGAACAGCAGGGTCACCAGGATCTGGGTTTGATGATGTGAAAATCTGCTGTATTTCAGATTAATTTTCCAGAAACAGAACAGCTGGGTTCTCTAATGGGAGGCAAAATTTTTGTATGAAAAGAAAACAAATGCAAACCAGTATGAAAATCCCTCCCGTTGCCATAGCTCAGCATTTGCTTCAGTCAGCACAAATGTAGTTTACCATAGTTTTAGTGCCCTGGAAAAGCTGGGGGAGGACAACTGGAAATGGGTCTGAGCAGGCACAACAATTCATTCTGTATTTATATAAAATATCCCCTGCATACCTGTGCATATTTGTGCAACTAGAAAATCCTGCCTATCACAGCGTATGAACTTCCAGCTGGTGCTGAAAGCAAAGGCAACAGCAGGACTTGTCTTCACCAGTTCAGCCTGAGCTTCTTCAGGCAGGAATTGATTTCGAACTGGGATATCACAGAATTCTGTTGGAAACAAAGATTTGTGTGTGTGCACTTAAAGGATGCAAAACATGTGGGTTTTGCTGTAGTGTAATTCTTTGCTGTAAATACGTGTTTGCTTGGTTTCCCCTGCTGTAAGGCCCACATGGCAATACATACTGCATTCGGTTTTCCCTCTAAACCTTTAAAGATGGGAGGGGTTTGGTATTTGTTATTATAAGATTTTCTGGTCTAGTGCTTTGCTCAATGCTAAGTTTGCCTTTACCACAGCAGGGAGAGTTTATTATAAGCTCTGTTTTTTCATGCTGTAGCACTGTTTCTAGTCTGCTGAACTGAATTACTGCATTCTGGCAAAAATGAAACAGCAGCACCGATTGCGTTTCAGCCAGGGCAGAACATCCAAATTGGCTTCAGAGTCAGTGGTCTCTGATCTTATTTCCACTGAAACTTATAGAGAAGACTCATTTATCTTGAAGAATAAAGAGTCAAGACCTACAGCTTCAGTTTAAATTCCTGTAAAAGGAGACTATCATGAGAACTCTAAGTGCATAGACTCTGTAAGCGTTGCTCACTGAGCTCCACACACGCTCCCCGTCACACAGCCGCGTTCCCTTGTGCAGTGCAAAATCAGAGACTCCTTCTGCAGATAAACACTCAGGCAAATCCATGTGGGACTAGTGAAAAGTCTGAATTATTTGCTAAAGCCTATAGTAGATATCCACAGGATAGTGGGTGGCTTTCTGTCCGAATTCCATAACTATTTTCTTTCCTAGTTGAAGAATAAAGGTGTAGTCCAATCCTTGCACTCAAGCAAGGACATCAGAGAGGGGACCGTGCTGCTGTTTTCAGTCTGACAGTAGAGCTTGCAGCTTCCTTTGCTCAGAAGTCAGGTTTTTGCATGACTGCATTTGAATATTTTGCTCTGCGATTGACGGGAAAAAAATGTTAGAAGTTGAATACAAAACCATTTTACAAGCTTTTAAACATATCTCTCATATCAAGACATTCTTTGTTTTAAAATTTTGTATTTTTGTATGTGACCTAGTTTTTTTCAAAAATCTTATTCCTACGGGATTAGAAAACTTGAGAGAAGCATTTACATATTTATTAAAATTAACATAAAAGGCTTGCCTTTGAAAGGTAAAGTTGGTAAATACACACTGTTTAAAAATGCCAATAAAAACCTCATTTATTTCATATATGCAAGTTGATTTGCACATGTATAAATAGAGTTGCTTTTTGCATTTTTTGCTTAGTTTCTATGTTTCTTTTTGTAATTTATAGTTGCAGCAGTGTGTTTGCTTGTTTATATCAGATTATGTTTCTACAAATATTTAATGTTTATGTGCCTTTTTTACTTTCTTTGGGGTTTGGATGCGTGTTTGGAATATGGACACTGTCTGAACAAGTATAATGGAACACTAATTCCAGGTAAAGTGTGCTGATGACTCTACAACTTACTGGTGTAAATTTTGAATGTTTTTAAGTAGTGGAGAAATCTGTTCTAAGACTATAAGGCTTAATAAGATAAAAGATACTGTAACTTTTAATAATTCTTGCAAAACATTGCTTCTGCAAGCAGAATGCAATTTACTGAGAATCTGTGATTCGGCATGAGAGCTCCTGCTGGGACGGGATGTCTGTTCAATGACCAGGGAGCAAAGGAAAGCCATTAACATTCCCCAGGGAGACCATGATAACAGAAAACCTCCAGGAACGGCCATATCTGATTTGATGGGCAGGGAAGTTGAGGATCCACATTGAGGTTTGTGAGGTGTTGGTTTTTCAGATAAAGATGTCTCTGCATGGATGTACCCGGGGCGGTTCCTGGTGCTCCCAGAGAATACAGGCCTTTTATCACAGCTGAACTGGCAGCTCTCGCTGGGGAGGGACTGCTCAGCTTATTGCAGATGGCTTTTCTTTTTTATGCTACTGCTTTTCTGCAATAGTATTTTGCAAAACAGCTGCTGATCAGATTTCAGTTGGGATGGGGTTGTAGCCAGAGCCAGGACTCTGCACCTTCCCAGCTCCACTCTGCTCCCAGCTACTTGTGTCGCTTTTGCACCTTGCTGATTGTCAGGAATTCAGACTCATTGAAAATTTCTCTTGATATCATCAGCTCCAAATCAGGCTTTCATGTTGTACCACTGTCCTTTAAAATCCTAGGCAGCATCCTCAATTTGTCCTTGACGTGAAAGACATGCCCTCCCCTCTCAGGAGTGTGTGGCCCATCTGAATTGATTTATGAGTTTGCAGCACTGTTCACATAAACAAAACCCAAATTGCTTTCGCAGGTATGTCTTTTGCTCAGAGTTCATTTCAGGACCAGATTTTGCTAGTAAAATAAATTAAATGGGATGAATCAGGCTGGATACAATCTCATCCAAGCCCAATTAACTTCATGACTCCCACTGGCTTCAGTGATAGCACAACTCCTCCATGAATGTTTCTTAAAATTAAAAAATCAGCCCGCCCTTTTTAATAAGTGTGAAGCACTGGATCTTGCATGATAAAGACCAAACACTTACAGGACATATTGTACACATATCAGCAGCCAGTTTTTCTTGCTGCAATGACTTAGATCAGCTCTAAGTTGATGTTACTGATTCATTATTAAAGTACCAATTCAAAATGTGGTTAAATTGCTGTTCAGTCTACAGTTGGGAGTTTGAGGGATGGCACTTTTGTTGTTTATTCTTAGAGAGACCAGGAGTTACCAGTTTCTGATTTCCAGTCTTTTTTCCAGGGGTGCTAACATTTGGCATGGCTGTTTCCTTGCGATGTTTGTCCTACAGGCTGCTATGCCTTCAGCTTCTCACTTGTGATCTCTTTCCATCTGTAGTTTTCCTTTGGCCCCATTGTTGTAGGGATTGCTGTAAAGTCAAGGAGAATAATGCACTGACAGATATATGTTTTCATTGGGGCTAAAAAGGCCAGGGACATGGAGGATTTTATTGAGATCTGCTTTAATAATATCACTGTAAATGTAACATCAAAACATACCATTTTATGGGCAGTGACTTAAATCTCATCTACACATTTTCAAGCAGTTCTATAGAGGTTTTTTGTAAATTAGTTTATGATTTCCAAATATAATTATATTTAAATGGAATGTGTACTTGATACACTCAATGTATCAAGTGTAAAATGTTTACTGTAGGAATGTGCTGAAAATACCAGAGGCTGGATCCCAGAGTGCCTCAGGTGTGAGGCATCATTCATTGTTCTTTCTTCCAGGAAAAGCCACAAAGTGCAACCATTGCTGATGTGCCTTGCACGTTGGGACCTATCCATTTTTATAGGTGTCATCCTTTGCATATTCATGTAATTAGGAACATACAAAAGTGTGCTTTAATTCAGCAGACCTCTCTCAAGAGCACTAAGCCACCTGTTTATTAAATGAGTAAATAAAACCAGGTCCTCAAAGTTTTGATAAAATGAGTAATAACTTCACCCTCAACATGCAGAAACTGCTTTAAAAAATTAGTTGTGCTCAAGTGATTGAAACCCTTCTCTCTGCTGGGCAGATCAGTGCAGGTGCCATTTACTTAAGTGGTCTGTGCATGGGACCAGAATTTGTCACCTCATGTAAGGGCTCACAGACTGAAGCACTGAGGACCCTGCTGTCCCCATGGCCACCAAAGCACGTGGCTGCCTCTGGTGCAGGAAAACACATCTGTATTGTCACTGCAAATACCAGCCCTGGGTCAGTGCAGAGCCTGGGGCCTGCAGGAGCCACCAAATCCTTGGCTTTAAGGAGAGCATGTAAATAACGGCATGGCATTTCCTGGAGCCACCCAGTGCATGCAACACGACCTGGCTCAGGCTCCAGCAGCTGCAAAGTAGTTTGAACTATCAAATAGGCACACGATAAATCAAGCTAAATTGCTGTCTGAGGGCAGTTAATTTTAATAGTGTAATACCCAGAACTAATTTATGTTCATTAACAGGTCTGTTGCAGTACAGTGACAGTGAAAAATATTTTTAAGGAGTCATGGGTTTAATTTGGTTTTTGCAAAGAATGCAGCAGAGGAGGAGGAAATGGCAGTTTTTACCAAAGGAAAAAAGAGAGTAAATTTTATGAGAAAAGTTACCCTGAAGATTCTAAGAGAGCTAAAAGAAAAATACCAGGAAATATTTACAAAGCTAATTTGGGCTTGGAGACGTTGATCCCCCTGAGCTTGCTGAGCTGACCACTGCAGGGAGATTCTTCAGAGTGCAGTTTGGGGCAACTCTTTGGGTTCTGGTCTACATCATTCCCTGGAGGAGTCTCCCTCTTCATAGGTGGAGAGGGTCAGAGTCTGAATAAGCCCTGTAGCAAT
Source organism: Corvus brachyrhynchos (assembly GCF_000691975.1). Taxonomy (NCBI): domain Eukaryota; kingdom Metazoa; phylum Chordata; class Aves; order Passeriformes; family Corvidae; genus Corvus; species Corvus brachyrhynchos. The sequence continues at coordinate 4,177,485 of NW_008239283.1, read as the reverse complement.
GTAAATTGGAAAAAAACCCTACTGAAATCACAGGAAATAAAATACTGCTTTTTGCAAACAATAATGTGGAGTTAATGAGGGGGTTTAAATGTACACAAGAACTTCAGGGTCAGGCTGGTACTATGGGGTGTTTGGTTTGAATTCTTCCCTAATAGGTTGATCCTTTGTTTTATTTCAATGGTTGTGTTCCACTATATTACGTTCAAGCAGTTGGATTCAAACAGAACAGAACGCAGTGGTTCAGATACTGCCAAGTTCCTGGGGTTCAATAAGATGGGATTTTTTTAATTTTTTTTTTTTTTAGAACAGTAAATGTCTGTACTTTAATGGCATAGAAAAATGCTTTGTTTTCACTGTTGTAGAAAAAAACTAGGGAGAATTTATTTTTCAATAAACTTTTTTCTTGTGTGATTTGGATTTATGATTGCTTTGTGCTTAAATGGGAATGCCATGAGCTGCCTTTTATCCCAAATTGCATTTGTGTGGCTTCTTCTTCCAACTCTGCAGCTGGGTGTTTCTGTTGCTGCCCCACCTCTGCACAGGTAAGTCCCCACCTTAGCCAGAAGAACAACAGGTGAGTAATGACCTGTTTGCTTTGTTTTGTTTTAAACCTGAGTTGGATAATGAATTACATCGAGCCTCCCTTCAGGAAGGCAGTTCTGCCCCAGCAGTAGTTAGGAATTCCTGGTTTCCTATAAATTTACAGCACACTCAATTACAGCACTCACTGAATTTACAGCCCACTGTAAATTTGGGAGAAAGGGAGACTGGAATTGCACAGTGGTTCTCAGGCCTGCAAGACTTACTGACACAATACACTATGAAGCTGAAAGATAGAGCTACACAGTGATAAAATAGCAGCTTTAGAGAATATTCTCTTCCAGGATCCAATTTAACATGCAAAGCACTCAGAACTAATGAAACGTTTGTATGTGGAACAAGGGCTCAGGCACGAAGCTTTGGCCCACATGGAATTGGGGTGTGCATTCAGTGCATTCAAGAGGTGCCACATGAAATCACCTTGGCAGCTCTAAATAAATGTAAATGTCCAGAGTGAAACTTCTCCAGGGGAGCTGTCAGGGTATTTCAGGGGCACCCATTCTGCTGACAGGCTCTTTCTGCCCACCTCAGGTTTTGTTAGCCCAGCCAAGACTGAGGGAAGGGCTCTCTGTTGTCAGCTGCTGGGAATGTGGAAAGGTTTTGGTGGAGGTGTCCAAGAGTAATAGAGCAATTAATGCAGGAGGAGTATGCAGTGGAAAAAATAATAGTAAAAAAAACAAATGAAGACTAGCTCCTTTATCTGGTAAAAAAATATCCATTTGTAGCACAGTTGCTATGTACTTTAAAAAAAAAAAAAAACAAAAACACAACTACACTGGAGAGAAGCAACAGCTCACTTTTTTCCCAGCATCACCTTTTTCCAAGTTTGTTCTTTGCTGAGCTTTTAGTTTTTTGTTTTTATTGTGGCCACACTTAACTGAGCAATGTAGCATCAGTGGAGTACAGAAGTCAGTAACTATGAGCTTGAGATGCCTTGTATTGTCCTTGTCCCAATTAATGACACACACCTTCGTAAGCAAGAGCATAAAGATGTCAGACAGATGCCTGCAGGCTGAGAAAGGGTTTGTGACATGGGTCTGGATATCCAGTCTATTCCCTGGCAAGTTCAGTGTGCTGTGGATGCAGAGGGTGGTTTTTCCAGTGTGCAGTGCTGCTGCAAGAGCCTTTTACAGCTGTTTCAGTGAGGAAAAGGATGTGAATATCCTTCACCAGTTGCCCCTTTTTATGGTCCTTGGCATACTTCCCCTTGGATGAAAACGGGTGAAAATGTTGTTGGTTCTGTGTTGCTATTCAACATACCACAATTTCCAAATGTTTCCTACCATCAAAGTGAATTAGTGGAGGACACTGCTCATTCAGGCTCTTGTTCTGCCTATTTTTGGAAACGTTTTCCTTCCTGTTTCATTCCCTTAATTGTTGTTCAGCTTTGATATCTAAAAAGCTGAAGAGACATCTGTAAAATGGTGAGCAGCTAGAGTTAGATGTGAGCTGTGTTGCAGTCACATGATAGAAAAAAAAATCTACGAAAATCAGAACTTGGAATCAAAATATGCCAGGCAGCTGTATTGGAAAGCTCATTTGGGGGAGCTTAAATACTGAATACTTCAACTCTCACATGTTTAGACTGGGTTTAGTCAAACTCCTCCAGCTGGTAGAGAGTCCACAGACGAAAATCAGAACTTGGAATCAAAATATGCCATGCAACTGTATTGGAAAGTTCATTTGGGGGAGCTTAAATACTGAATACTTCAACTCTCACATGTTTAGACTGGGTTTAGTCAAACTCCTCCAGCTGGTAGAGAGTCCACAGATGGAAACATTTTGCTGGGACTTTGTGCCACTCTCAAAAGACTTCCCTTCAGTGTGCAAGAGCTGGAGCACCCACTTTGCTGCCTCACATTCCCCTGAATTTGTGTTTATGCTTGTCTGGAATTGTTCTTTTATTGATTATGGAGATTGCATTCAGCTAAAATCTAGCAGTAAATCTTTGTAGCAAAAAAAGCTGGGAAGAGTTTGCACAGAACAGACTCCAGCTGTTCGGTCTCACTGTGTGTCCTGCTTTGCTTTGGAGCCTTGGCTTGGAGGTCCTTGCTCCTGCAGGATCTCAGGGAAGCACTGCCTGGCTGGAGACACCAGCTTCCTGCACCTTTGTGAGGAGAGAAACATCAGAACAAACCAGTGCTGGACAAAAATGCTGAAAGAGTGAAAACTCCACAGAAAATGTCCTGAGGTGAGAGCCTTTGGTGGCTCGGCAGGTAACAGCTGGTGCTTCCAGTGTAAATACAGGGGATCTTGGAAGGGAAGCTGCCAAATCCCTAGAGACCCCTCTTGGCTTTAATTTCCTCCTCACCTCCGTAGGAGGGTGGAACTGATGTGATCAGCCCAAGGCTGTGCTGCAGGCTTGGGTTCTGCCCCATGGGTCTGCCCAGTAAGAGGAGGCTGGCATTGTCACTTGTCCTGTTGCCTCCACTCCTTTCTCCATGGTGAGGTGAAGGGTGACAATAATCCCTACAGCCTGTGTCAGCAAGAGGTGAGTTCAGAAGGGTGCTGGGTTTGGAGCCAGCAGTGGGAGCTGACAAAATGGGATGTTTGCTAGTTACTTGCCAGACTAACTTGGAAGAAGATGTACTTTGAGCCTGCCTGCAGCTGCATGTTGGTGCTGGTGTCAGTCCCTGCAGGACCTGAACTCTGAGCTTCCCTTCTGCAGCTCCTGGTGAGTGGGGTGGAGGCTCTGGAGCAGCTGTGCCAGCCACACTGGGCAGCTGATCCCACTAAACAGGGAAAAAGGAGGAACTGTTCAGTGCTACCTCCAATACCAATCCTGTGGATGAAAGGAAAACAGCAGCTCCCAATCTTGGGGGGAACAGGAGAGGGAAATATCCCTGGCTGGTCTGTTACTTGAATTAATTATGCTCTCACATTACATAACCCGGCCCCACATGCCAGGCCGCAGGAATGTGTTTTTATGTGCTACTCCTGTGCAGTTCCTGGTCCTGGATAAACACATCCAGAGGGGCAGGGATGGGCTCTCTCACAGCACCTCTCAGTGGCAGCACACACAGCACAGGCTGAGAGGTGAGAAATCACTGCCAGCACAGCAAAACTATGTGCAACCTGTGTGTGAAGCATCTACACAAGTCTGTATATTCCAGGGATAATCTCTGTTCAAGGAGCTTCAGCATTTCCTTAGCTCTTTATTTGACTGCCTAGGAAAAATGCATTGTCAGGATGGGAACAAACATTCCTGGTTTGCATATTTATTAAGGCTTAATAGATGGACTGGATGACCTTGGGCTGGATGACCGTTAAAGGTCCCTTCCACCCAAAACTATTCTGTTAACACTTTTCCCATAGCCTAGCATCTCCATGAGCTGACTCACAAAAAAGAATGCCAGAAATGCCTACACTTTTTCCCAGGCAGCTAGGATTGCAGAAATACAAGTGGCAGTGACAGTGGTGAACACCTCTGTGGTACATTCCCAGCTGCAGGTGTATCTACAGCTGAATTTGCCCACATCTGAGGAGCTTCTTGTCTGGGATCTTTGCTTCATGTTCATTCCTGGAACATCAGGGAGTGTCTTTTGAGGCTCTTTTCCACCATGGTTGAAAAAGAGCCTCACCATGATGCTTATTTATGGTTTGCCTACTATAGCTAGAAGTAAAATGGAATAAATAAGCAGCAGATGTTAGTCTGGTGATTTTTTAAGGACTACCAGGATTCAGAAAAATCTGGCTTTTAGCTAAAAATGAACGTTATCATTTCCCATGCCTACCTGGTGTGTGTGGGTTATGGCTGGGGATTCAAGACTGCAGCTGGTGTAATCCTGACAGAGTTTTTGATAGCTCCCTTCTCTGCTGAACAATATGGCCAGATTCAAAGCATCTGCTCAGTGTCACAGTCACTTTCAGGGATTAATTTGCAATTGTAAGCTTGGCCAGACTTTAATAAGTGTCAGTTTGCAGCCTCATTCTGGCCAGTGCTGTTCCTTGTGTGAGTGCTGAGGCTCCTTCCTCATGTCCTGTGCACAACAAAGAGCCCTTGGCAGTGCTGAGGGCTGCTGTGATCACCAGACAGGTTATTATGTTGGCCAGTGCCAAGTTTCAGGTGATTAGTCCGAGTGCTTTTGAGCTGTTGCAGCTTTTGAAAAGTCCATCTTCACTTAGCCTGGCTGGAAGCACACTTGCCATCTCATAGTTGGAAAAAATCAACTGGCACTAACATTTAATAAAGAAAACTCCTATAGAAACTGTTCTCTCTGAGGGTGGCTGGCTCAAGCAGTGTCACAGTAGATGGATTTTCTCTGCTGTTGTCACATACCACACAGAATCTCTCCAGTGCCAGCTGGCTTTATCACTGTTTGCTTTCATTTCTGAGAATCATTTTTTCCTGGACTTTTTCAAGTCTCACAAGTATTTCTGTTCTTTTCTTGTATTTACCTGCTAACACCAGCAATGCTTTGAAGCACCTGAAAACTTTCTGCAATTGGTTTAAACTAATCTGATAAGAGTATGATTAACTTGTTAAACCACAGCTCCTTTTCAGGTGTCTGTACTTAGAAACATCCTAGGAGCATTCCAGAGTTCCAGAATGAACTGTGAAACTTCATTAACTGCGTGTTTAACCTTCCTTCATGCCTGAGCACATCTGTGCTCCTGTTTACACTCAGCATTTTAACAGAATTATTTAATGCTTGAGCTGGGTGTTGGTTTGAGTGTCCTGCATACTTTCAGTGGCTGAGGACTTTGGTGTGGCAAAGGTTGGATCAGGAGTTCAGCCACGTCCCTTCTCCTCAGTTCTCTGCAGCAGTGGGCTACAGACAGGCTGCTGGACTGCATGGTCCTGGGAAGCAACACTTCTGGGTAGTTTCCAAGTGTCATTCTCAAACCTAGTAATGGGACTGGAGTGGGACTAAAGCCCTCAGGGAGGTGGAAAAGGGTAAACAGTACCAAGAAAATTAACAAACCCATGAAATGTCTAATATTGCTAGATTCAGGCCCTGGGTCTATGATTCTGAGGCTGAAGATGCCTGATAAACACTGTTAATCAGTGAGGAAATACCATTTCCACAGCTGCCTTCATGGAACTGATGTGAGAGGAGAAACATAATGGGAAAAGCAAAAGTATAAAACATTAGGGTCTTGTGCAGGAAGACAGGGTCTTGGGGTGGCATTTGATATTTAAAAATCCACCTGTGCTGAGTACAGTCAGCGCTCCTACACTCTCCAGTCCTTCTGGAGTCCTTGCTGAATTCTCCTCTGAAGCAGCTCCTTTGGCACCTTACAGCTGAGTGACACCATCCTGCGACAGCAAGGCACAAGCAGCATCAGCATGAACAGCAACACTTTGCATACAAATACTTATACAAACTTAATTGATCCAAAATATGTGAAAACAAACTGCAGCAGCAGTTTTGCCATGAGGAATCCTGTAGCAAGGCATGTTCTCTTTGCAATACTGTGCCCCCCATATGGGTACTGTCAGGTCAGGGAAACCACTGCAGGGGGGTCTCTTCCAACACCTATCAGTGGGAGTTGTCTTTTACTAGAGATCCTTAAGGACCTGATCAAGTCACAGATGATGGGAAATACAGTTTTAACATCATACCTGTGAAAATATCAGTGTCCCCACTCTACAGCCCTCACTGATCAGTCTAATTGTACATCTACTCTCATAGCTGTAGTCTATTGTTCTGTAGTGGAAATGGGCATTTCTAGCTACTCAGCTACTTACTGCGATCTTACTTCAATCTCTGCAGTTGACTGACATATTTTTTATTCACCTGTGATAAACAGAAGCAACAACACTGATTCTCTGTTGTGAAAACCGACCTGGAATACATAAAATAAAGAGAAAATGGCTATAGCCAGAGAATCCAGTTTAATAGGCTGCTATACAGGAAGACTTTGTTCTATGATACATTCTGGAAATAGTTTTCAAATGTTACTTACAGATACTGTATAAAATAGATACCAGTTTTATTGATTATACATCAAGATTCTTTGATCATTTAACCTGCTATTAAGTAATATATAAGATGTGTGATGGAAAGTGAGCAACACTTTACAGGACAATCTAAATCTAATAAATAGATCTGTATCTCACCACGAGATTGAGCCACTGCTGTGCCGTTGTCAGACTACAGAGCAACCACAACGTCACACACGCTGGTACAGCTGCATATGGTAAAATAGGAGATGAAAATCCCATTCCTTGAGCAGCTCCTCTTCCCTGCATGACTTTTTTGGCTTTGGTCTGTACAGTAATACTGTGTGTGCTTGTTTGGTCCATGCAAAGCTACGAACAGTGTCTCATCAAGAAAAAATAGAATTTAAATTGAAGAGGTATAGTTTTGGTTAATTTGGGGTTAAAATGCAATATCTCTCTGATCACAGAAAGGGCCGTACCTGCTCTTTCTGGCTGTCTATTTCAACAAGAGGGTGGAAGTAGCTACTTAAGTGTTTTAAGCAACACAGCTCTTGGTGTCCAGACTCTATGTAAGATACTCTTAGTCGAAGAGGTTAGCAAGGATTGTACTCCTGTTACAGCATGTGTTTGTGAAAATACAGGCCAGGGGGAAAAAAAATCCAAAGATCTGAAACTGGCACTTCTTTACCCACAGGCTTACCACACCATTGAGAACACTTTCACTCTGGAATATACAACATGGCAGCTGGGTTCAAACTGCGAACTGCATGTTTTCTATTGTCACAGGAATCAATAGCATACTGGAAATAAATAAAAAAACCAAACCAAAACGCTGCTGTTTGGCTGAATTGCAAGCAGTGTGCACAATATGCCAGATTTACAGAGAGATTTCCCATTCAAACAAATTTCAACAGAAACAGACCACGGGAAACAAACTGCATATTCAGGAAAATACCATTGGCACCACTTGCCAAGACGTAGAATGCTGTGGTTTGACAGTCCTTGCAGGGAGAGGGCAGCAGCTTCACTCGAACATCTCATAGTGGCGCGTTTGCCTCACCCGCGGCACCATGTCAATGAGCAGCCTGCAGGGAGAGCACACGGGGTCAGGCACAGGCACAGCACTGAATATATAAAGATTCATTAATAAGAAAGAGCTCAGGTGGAGTAACAGCCTCCACAGTTTTCCAGAACTGTTAGTTTTACAGTGGAAATTGTGATTATAGAGACTTATTCAAGAGTGGTATTCCTTATTAAAATGTTAATTGAATTTTCCAAGTTGAAAAAGAAAACCCCACACAGCTTCCAGGTGAGGGCTGACTGCAGCCTGGCCAAGGGCTGCTTCTCAACGGGCACAGTTCCAACTAAGACACTCCACATCTCCCCCTTTCTCTTATGGCAGATAATCCACAAGGGATGAAGTGCAAACTTCGGGTTAGATTCCATGCAGTCAAGGGAAATTGTGGCAGCAATGAAGTGCATGGCAGAGTTTAATTTGATTTTTTTAGTCTGTTTCTGGTGTGAATCAAGAAAGCATCTTAAAATTCAAGAAAAGCAACATCTGAAACACCAGCAGGAACCTTCAGTTCAGAAGTTGCCAAAGGTAGGGCTGGGACAGAAATCAATAGCAAGATCCTTCTTTAAACTTGAGCACCTTTGCTTAAATCCAGACTTCCTGTGGAAAAGCAGTGCTCAGAAATGTGCCCCAAAAGTAATGAGGACTGATTTTATCCATCATTTGTGGTCATTTTTCATATATTGCATTTCAAGTGTACAAAAATCTAAAATTATTCCAATTTCTTTTTAAGTCCTGGCTGCTTTCCAGCTGATGTGGGGGACACAGTCTTTTATAACCCTTTCCACACACTCTGCTCCAGTATTGGCTGCTAGTCTAATAAATTCCAGGGACTGATTTCACTGGAATTACTTAAGCCCTTAAAGACTGTGACTTCCTACCTCAGGGCCAGCCCAGCTGCTGGACACACTGCCTTGAGTGCTCCCAGGAGATACTCACTTGATTCCATAGGCAGATATTGTGAGTCCAATTAACACTCCTATACTGCCATCCAGGAACCAGACGGAAGAATTGTGTTTAAACACTTCTGCACTAAGAAGGATGGAAAAGCCCATTATTCCACCTACAAGAGAGTTGAAACCTAGAAGGGGGAAAAAAAATAATTAAAGGATGAACAGCAGGAACTCATGGAAAGGAAAATGGTTTTGCACAGTAACCTGTCAAAGAGCCTCTCTTGGAGCTTTTTACCCCATACCATATATTTATTTACATGCTTGGCACTCTTGTTTAGAGCTGTAGATGTTGTTGAAGACACAAAGGATAACCCTAGTAATATTTTCCATTTGTGCTTTAGATATACCACAGCAGCTTCTTACCTACTATTCACAATTTTAATGAACATCCTTTTAGATTCCTTTTTTTCTTTTTTAAACCCTTCCTCTTTTTCTCCAAGCCAGTCCCTTCAAAATTCTCACAGAGCTTTTGGAAAAATTAATGCCCCTTTTCATCCAACTCCTGCTTGGTTGATTATTGATTTGGGGGTTTTTAAGTCATTCCTTGTTTTCTGTTTTTTAACTCCAAATTCCCTTTTTCTGATTTTTTTTCCACAGTAACCCAAAAGACACCCCTGTTGTTCTACCAAAAAAAAAAAAGTCACTGAGAATGGTAGATCCATATGCTATTTAACCTAGGTAACAAATGAAATATCAAACTTGAAATATTCTATATTCCTTGGTGAGTCAGCTCTAGCCAGCTGCTGTTTACAGGACTTAGCCAGGTTTTTCCAATTCCCCATGACTGCCAACAGTGATATACCTGACACTTGTTCCTGAGTATGTCCTTTGATCCACACCTCTCACACCCAGTCTTCGTCTATTTATTAATTTATACTGCTAGCACATGTTGTATTGTGTCTATAGATATAAAGAATATAAAATATAAATAATTAATTAGAAATTTAAACCACTGTTACTTTCCCTGCTCCAGCTTAAGTCAGAATCCATCAGCACAATATGCAAAAGAATAAAATATTTCCATGCCATTATTGGCTGATGGTTCCAAATGATCTAAAAGCTACTTGCAAAGGAAATTTTTTTCCCTTCCTGGCTCTCATTCAGCCAAACCTTTCTTTGCTGATGTGGCAGGAAATCATGGAATGGCTGCAGGTATTAATCCATACACTGCTCTGTGTGTAGGGCCAGCACAGGAAAAAACAGGTGGCTAAATCTGGGTAGGAAACAGGTACCTAAAACCTACAGGAAAGTTGGCTGACATCACTGTCACAGAGTTGTCCTCTGAGATGTCACAAAATTCAAGGCAGGAAATGGCTATTTTTATTATCCTAAAGGCCAAGAGCTTTTGCTATAAACAACCTGTACAAATGACATTTTGCCTCATTAGGGTTCATACATCTAGGCTTTAAAGTGATATTGTTGTTAAGCCCTACTCTAAAACAAAATTATTCTAAAAAAAAATTGTTAATAGAGGTTGACATGTATAAGAGAGAATTTGCTGTTCTGAAAATAAACCTATTTTTCAGGAAGAAAAATTCATGCTCCTTTTATTCAAAACAGTTTGTTGGTCTGGAGCCAGGGATCACAGGAGGTAAATTAGCAGGAAACAGAAAACACTAAAAAAAGATATGCAAGGGACTGCTAAATCTGTCTCAGCTGCTGAATCACATTGTCTTTTCCTGATTGTTAATAAATCAAGTATATATGTAAATATATCTGGTGAAAGCAGATATTTAACCACACATGTTAAGATCAGCCTCCTACATTTTCTAAAGTAGTTCTAAAGGAGAGAAGAGAGATAAAAACCAGGCTGAGGTAATTTTATACCTTTTTCCCTAATTTTTTTAATCAAAGAATGAGCAGTCTCCAGCTCAGAAGCAGTATCATTAGCATGAGGATGTAATTATGGGGAAAGAGATTTCTCTGTCATGAAGGAGAACAATTCAGAGCTGGAGCTACGTAGGAATTTTCAGCTAATATTTTGTCTAAATAAACTGCTCTGTTTCAAAACTCAGCTACATTGTTTTAAAGGGAGGGTTCATCATTTGCCTGCCCAGGCACAGTTCTGAAATGGTCAACATGACCCACTTACACCCTGGCAGTGAAGGAGGTCAGACTCACTGGGCTGCAGTTACCAGCATCCTTTCCAGAATCCTTTTTCCTTTTGGAGATATTTCTGTTTCAAAATGTCTAGAGTGGCAGAGCCCATTGGAAAGAATAAGATCTCTGAGCTGGAGGTCTGTTGGGAGAGAATCCCAAATGCAGGGAGGCAGTAGCTTAGTTGTAACCCCCTCACTGTTATTCTGATGCCTTTTTTGCTTCTTTTAGATTTAAAATGTAAGTACTCATGAAGCATTTCTGTAAGTGGGATGATAGAGATACTCGTAATACGTGTTATCACATATCATCAAGAAAAAAGCTGAGTATGTTTAATTTGCTTAAAATAAAGTTAATTGTATGTATCTCTAGAGTAAGCTGAGAATTTAATTTCCTCAAAGTGAAATCTTTAGCAAAGAATAAAATAATTTAGGTACCACGACCCATGAATCATGAACACCCTACAGTGTCTGTTTACAGACTGTTTCAAATTGTCCTGTGCTGGCAGACAAAAACTGGGAGAGATTTGTAGGGAGCTGTGAAACTTCTGCCATCACTGTGGCCTCACTTGTTTGAAAGACAGATCCCCAGGATTTCTGAGGACTCACAAGCTTGAGCTCTGTCAGTAAGAGGAATATCTGGAGCTACTTTTAAAGAGTGATTTTAAACTTCCTTTAAAACCAAAACCAGTCAGCTGCTACACACCTGGGCCAATACAGTGGTGGCAGTGAGGTGTTCCAAGCATGCAGTGGAGGAGATTCAACCTGTGCCAAACACCAGCAGGGCCAGAGGAGTGCAGGGCAGGGAAAGGCTTTGTTTCACACCTGCCATGCTCCAGCAGCTCTGCTGAGTGGCAGGGAAAGCACTGTGGTGACAAATGACACCTATGGGGGTACCTGTGGATGATGGTGATGATCCCTGCTCAAGGCAGGCAGCGTTTCTACAGCAGACTTTGCTTCATTTAAACTGTCAGGATTTACCATTCACCAGGCACAGGCAGTGAAGATGGAGGTGACTTAACCAGAGCTCTGAGAGCCCTGCTGCAGCCTAACCTCTGACTAATACACCTCTAATTCATTATCTGCTCCACCTCTAACTCTCTGTTACTGCTTACTATCCACACATTCACTGTTTGACTTCCACCAGACAGAGTCATTCCAGCTGAGCTATCTGTGCTAAAGGCCAGTAGTACCACGGACTGCTCTAGGGTTTGGGTTTTTTCCCATTTCCTAGTGGCTGCCTAATTTCAATGCTCTTTCACAGCTGTCATTGTGCAGGGGTCACTCTTATCCTCTGCGTCCACAACATTCCCTGGAAGAGTCTATGAAAGCAGCAGGATCAATGTCACACTCACCATCGGTTATCAGTGCTCTGCTTGTAAGGACCTTTCCCAGCATAAATTTGATTACTGCCAAGACAGTGCAAAGGATTCCACTTAGAACAGAGACACTGTACAGAAAATCATCCTGAAAAAAAAAATATGTCAGACATTAGTAAGTCTTCTGGTCATGTCCCATGTATTAAATGACAAATAGTACTAATTAATGTGTAATTATTTGTGCTGCTGAGAAACACAACCTGAGATAAAGATTTCCTGCATTATGACTTCCAAGACAGCTGGTGCTTATTTGGCTTATATTGTCAGCTGCAATTGCTTTTGCAGCCGTAATTAATGACAGCTCCAACCAACAAACTGTGAATTGACCCAAGCTCCTCAGAGTCAGGAGGTTATATTTACCAGTGGGGCTGAATGCAGACTGCCAGGTCATCTAATGCTAAATGCCAGCAGTAGTGAAGTCCCCACAGGCAGAAGGAAGGCTTGAAAATAGAAACCCACTTACCAGACCAATATTGATTTTCATTGTAAGAAATAACCATTTAATGTTGTTTCTGATTCTGTGCTTGCTTTGGTTTTGTTTCATTACCTTTTTCTAAAGTCTGGTTCAAGCTACATCCATAAAACTTCTGACACTGATGTGCAAAGTAAGGTTTAGCTCTTTCTCAGAAGAAAAATTTTTCATGGATTTCCATTTCACAGAAACATCCACATTGCTTAATTTGCACATGCAACATGGGTTCCCCAGGCTCCCTCAGGAGAGAGCTGCATGTCTGTGTAGGGCAAAGAAGGGTAAGTTATTATTGTTTAACACTCATTCTCTAAAGGTCAGCTGGAGGCCCCCATTTTTTTGAGTGTTTTGTGTTTGATTGGGCTGGGAGGAAACTCCTGGGTGCTGACATGCTGCAATCAGGTGCCTAAAGGGAGGCCCTGTGCCTTCTTCCCCCTGAGGAACATCAACCCACGGGCTGCAAAATACCCAAGTGAGCTCTCAGCCTGCCTGCCACCTCACCACAGAGCTTTGAGTTAGATTCATTTATTACTCTTTACAGAAGTGTTAATTTAAACTGTTGCAACACCAGTACAAACAAAGGAAATAGCAAGCATTCTTTTCTAATTTGTGTCTGCAGGTCTAAGTGGGCCAGTGCCACTGGGACCCTGTTCCTGATTAAAACACTCCAGCAAAAGTCCCTGTTGGTACCAAACATTGTCATGATGATTCGTCATCAGCTCCATCCATTTTCATTATTTTAGCAGCAATTTGAAACCCAAAGAAATAAAAAAATATTTTTGAAAGCTGCTTAGGAAGACACAGGGAATTAGATTACTGCTGTAATGTACTCATATCCCTAAATAAATCATTCAATATTTTTATACAATTTTGTATGTTGTATAATTTTGAACGTCTACTTCACTCTCAATCATGAGCTCATTCTCTCTAGACCTGGTACAATATTAACAGTATTAAGTATTAAGACAAAATTCACTGAGGAAAAGAGAGTAAAACAGAAGCAATGAAAACACAGAGAAGTACTGGGTAAAGGTCGGATAAAAAGCATTCATACAGTTATTTTAACATAACACCTGGAAAATACCCAGCAATTTTGGAGTGCTAGGGAAGGACTAAGGAAGCAGTGGCAATATTTGGGTACTGTCAGTCTAACAAGGAAAGCTGTGAGCTCTCAGAAGGTCTGAAATGACAACAAAGCTTCAACAGTCTGGACAAGCTTTGCAAAAATCTTTCAAAATTTGAGATCCTTGTCAAAACCATGCCTCTAATCTTTATGCATCTTTCTCAAAAATGTGTGTTTTCAGTACCCAAAGACTTCATTTTGATAGCCTAACAAGTTCTGAATGCTTAATCTAACCTAATCTCATCTAATATTTTACCTAATATTTAATATACAGCATATGTATAAGGCTCCAGAATAATCTGAGGTAGAATGTTGTGCTCCACCAACATTTCCCTTGTGTCTCACTTGGCACAAGGACTCATTGTTCAATGACTACATGAGATCCCTGATTTCTCCATCAACCCACACACCCTCCAAAGGCTCTCTGATTCCTCCCAGGCATCCCTACCTCTTATCTTTGCCTTTCCCCTCAGCAAAGCACAGGCCTTGTTACCAGCAGAGCTGAACACTGCAGGCCCAGCAGAGGTGACAGCGCAAATCACTTTGCTATCAACAAGTAAGTTGTGTCACTGTCAGCCTTGGGCTGATGAAATGCAGTTTTCCTCCACCTGTCAAATCCTTGGGGATGCACTGGAAAACCATTACAAATTGGCATAGTTTGGAAAAAATCTAGGAATCACAATACAAGATATTTTGAAAAGTATTCATAGAGATGTTCAAAAGTCCAGTTATTGATTCAGAATCCTGAAAATGCTATGCCTTATTCCTTGTGCTATCATGTCAGGTTTCATCCTCTGCATGGCATTTTATTTAGAGCTTTTTGTTTATTTTTTTCCTGCCACGGTGTACCACAAATTTTTGGGATGAATTCAGGTTTTTTTCCTGCATGTGTCACTAAAATCACAGTATGTGGAAATGCATCTTGCTATTTGTTCAGTCATAATCAAAATGAGTCTAGCTACTCTACTGGAATCCAAGAATGACCTAAATGTGATACAGATTTCTGAATGAATTCATGAATTGTTTAACAGGCTTTTTATACAGGATGCATAGTCAGGATCGAGAAAGTCTTCCTAAGTTTAGTGGGCTTTTTCTCCACCAAATCACACAAGACAAGCTCATTTTGTTGCCAATACTAATGCAATAACCACTGATAAAGCAGAAGACCTGAAAAATAAAGCTCCTTTGTTATCACAGTGGACACGAGAAAGGGAAGAAATTAAAAAACCCTGCTCTGGACGCAGATGCTTTAGGCTGTGCCAAACAGATTTTCAGAAGGCGATATTCCTGGTTTTATCTCTAAACACCACCCAAAATCGGCAGCTCCTGTTGCGCGCAGCTCCTCTCAGGAGCCACCGGGAGGCGGCAGATCCCGCACGAACTGAGCGCGGCTGTGGGGACCAAACCCCAGAGGAAAAAATCTTTTAAACTCTCTTTCCTCAGTACTCCTCACCCAGTGCTTTCTGGGCGTCCAGGCACCCCAGAGCTGGAAGAAGAAGAAGAGTGAGGCTATCTGCTGCTAACAAGAAGTTTTTGCGGGTGTAACAGATCAGCCCAAAGTGGCGATGTCCAGCAGCACGGACAGCCCGGCTGTGTCCCGAGCAGGGGAGGATGAAAGAGGAGAGAACCAGCTCAAAACGCTGCCTTGGCACTATTTTGCTGCCAAGAAGCTGGAACTGGTTTAGGACAGCAGGATTCAATGAATTAGACGAGGGACGGCTGCTGTGGGCCAAGCCCTGGGCTGGAGCAGAGGCGTCCGGCTTTGGGACACACGAGTGACAAACGCGCTCTGCTGCAGTGCTGTGGGCTCCAGAGGGTTAAACACGTCATCCCGTGGCTGTGAAATGGTTCCCATTAAACTAACTCATCCTTTGGAGAAATGAAGAAAAGAAATGCCATAATGGAGATCTAAATTAATAAAATAAGCCCGGCCATCTGGCACCATCTCCCTCCGGATCTTCCCGCAGCCCTGCCCTCTCCGTACCCCTTGCCTTCCCATCTGACAGTCATTAGGAGCACGGAGCACGTCTAGCCAGGCTCACTGTACGTGTCCTTGGTGTTATTTTAATTACAGCAGCAGCAAATTGTGACAGATGATACAAATTTAAATTCTGATCATTTCCATATGATAACGGCTTCCCAGTGAGGTAAATAAAGCTCCTTCCTTTTCATATTTGCTCATTGCTACTACACTGTACAAGGACACATATATCTGATTAGATGGCTTCATGTATAGACCAGCACTGTGCATAAAGAAAGGTGCCCATCCTGGGCTGCCTTCTCATTACACAGCACTTTAATAGCTAAAATGTCCCTACTTAAGATTTATTTTATGCAAGGTTTTATACTGTGGTTTTATGCTTTCTTTCCCAGAAGAAAGCTTTCCTAGGAAAAAGTCTTTTCCTCTTTTACTATTCCTAAGAAAGGAATAATAGAAGTCAGCAGGCAGCTTTCCTCCACTTTACCCAAATGCATTGTCCCCAGCTGTGCAGCTGAGAAGAGGGGGTTGCAAAATTGTCACAACAGTTCTGTCCCTGCTTTCAAGGATTTTACCAAAGGCAGCAGTAATCTTACAGCTCAAGAAAAATTTGTTGGTTTTGATGTTGCAACTTTGATCTCCTTCTGAATCTACTGTAGAAAGTAAAAAAAAAAAATCTCACAACAGATTCTTCAGTGCTTGGTTTACTAGGTAGAAATATTTTAACCCAATTCCCAGCTTAGTAACTGAGTTTCAGCTGATTCGTGTTCCTAATCTTTCCC
>NW_008239283.1:4081001-4161015 GCF_000691975.1 Corvus brachyrhynchos | reverse complement strand
CTTTCCCTAGAATGCATATTGCTAATTCTGACCCTAAAACTTTGCCCTGATTCCAGGTATTATTTCTACCAGCTGTTCTCTGCCCACTCCCCTTTACTTACAGTCCTTCCTCCTCTGGGATGTAAAAAGTTCTCATTTCACCTGCACTGTACAGTGTTGAGTCAAAAGATATTCAGTGGTACAGGACGAAGCTCTGTCCTTCCTTGGTCACTCATTCTACTGCGATCCCAGAACAAGCTGCTTCTTCCACCCCAATAGCTGCAGGGTTCCTTCCACTCCTCTGCCCTCTCCTCGACTTTCTCTGTGAACCAGCCAGAAGTTCCTCCACACTCCTGCAGGAGCTGGAATTACTGGTACTGCCTTTTTCATGCCATTTTTTCCCTTTCCAGAGAACCTGGTGTCTCACAGTGTTTTACCTCTCCTCTGCTGAGCCTCATTCCTCTTGGCTGAGAAGGTAGGGATGTGTATCTGGAATGCTACAGATGGTGTTGGCAGGAGCAAAGTCATGGCTGGCCCAAACTGAGCTGAGTTTGTATTGTTAAATATTAATTTTGCCCATCTCTGCAACTCACCATCTGTCTCCTGGATCCCAACAATGACCCTTCTTCAGTCCAGGTGATTGGTGACCATCCTCCCCAGCACCTGCTGGGTTCTGCTCCCACCCTGCTCCCCATCCCTACCTTCACACGCTTCCCACTGCCTCCTGCTCCTCCAGGTCCCTCAACAGCTGCCAAGTCACCTGGGCACACTGGGATCACTAAAAGGCCCTCTGCAGAGCATGTTACTCAGTCAAAAAGGACTCCCTCTTCCTCCCCTGAAGGATTCTGTTACTATATAGAGAGCAACAAAGATGTTCCTAATACAAACACTTAAAAAAAAAAAAAAAAAAAAAGTCCAAATCTCTATCACACTTTCTCCCAAGTAATAAATAGTTTATGTAATCAGTCTAAAGGGAACTCCTGGGAAGCCAGAGGGTCTCTTTCACCAGCAAACTTCAAAAGGGATGAGTTTTAATTGCACTTCACTGTCAGAAAACAAACCAACATCCCAGTCTCTGACTCAATCAGGAGACAGTCTCTTCACATGGAGATACAAAGATCTATTATTAGTACCAAAAAAAAAAACAACCTTATGAATGTTTAAACTTGTCTTTGGTGTGACAAAGCAATTCCACAGCACAGAATGTTTTTTCAAGAAATAGATAACAAAGACAGGGTGTGCTGAATACCATGGCACGGCACGGCACAGGGGCCGAGAACTGAAGGACTGTGAGCTCCAGAGAACTCTCTTAGGTGACCTTAGGGCTCCTCCAAAGGGTCTGCTTAACTATTACATCAGTCATGCTTCCCGTTCTCCCAGAATTCATCTACGTTGTTTTAATATCAAAGTTATGAAACATAAATTAAAACTGTATTTTTCCACCCTCGGAAGAGTGAGACTGATTTTTCCAATGAGCAGGGAGCCAAGGCCAGCAGTACTTTCCACATCACCCACCAAGTGGGGAGCAGCCACCAGCTTTTCTTTCTTATCAGCATGTGGTAAAATCTGGAAATGAGGCTTTCCACCATCCCCTGAGCAAAGAATGATGTGTAGCTGATACATTTGCCCTAAACCTGGCTTACTTTTCAGTTCAAGTACCCACAACATTCTCAACAACCTGCAAGAAACACTGGAATTTTAGGCCAAACTCCAAGCCATACATAGGTGATAATAACTATAAAGTAGGATTCTAATGTATAATTAGTGTATATGATACTTTGCTTTGAAATGGCAAGAAATAAATTATATATGAGGTTAGAAATGTATAGGGCAACATGTATAAGGACATACGTGTATATAATCCCAAGCATTATTTGTTATGTTACCATTATGGCCTATAATTCAACTGTTGACATTATGGAATAGATGTTTATGATGTATTTATTTTAAACTATTAAATTAATAAATCAATTAGAACTCCCAAAGCTACACTGTGCCACCCCTACCTTCCTGTTTCAGCTGTAATCAATAACATACAATGGTATACCACATGGCCTAATTTTTCAAGAGATTTCATTTCAGTGTTGGAGGCCCCACATCAGATGGGCTGCATGTCCTTCGTCCACAAACTGATTACATCTTTCCTCCTTTGTTCTGCAGGAAATGTCACAAATATGGCATGATGCTTGCTTACTCTTGCAAAAAAGTGTCCTTTGCCATACTAATGAGGACAAATGCCAAACTGCACTGACATTACATGTGTTATACTATTACCCAGGGAAATGCAAGCAGTAACTGAATAGTAAATGGATATTGATTTACAACCCCAGGTGAAATTAAAACAGTCTTTCCCAGTGTGGCTGGGTCAAGCTTTTAGAGCTTTCTTTAAGAAATAAGAAAAGGTCTGCAAATTCTTTGTGGAAATGGTCAAAATAAAACACATCATTCACATCTAAATGATATTTGTACTACCAAGAATATCCAATAATTGACATGATGAAGGTAAAGGGGCAAATGATGAAGGGTTTTTTATCACAGAGCTGGCAAGCACTGACGGTAGCAAATGCAAACACAGAACAATGCTCAAAACCTACACTCAAAGATTTTTAGATTCCTTTCTCAATATATTAATAAAATGTAAAAAAATCACTAAAGTTTACACAGAAATCCAAGCATGATGTCATCAACAGTATGCAAAATCTCTACTCATTCTTATTTGTAGTGAAATGTATGTGTACCAAATCCTCAGGGACAGCACTGGCTGTGGATATTGCTCTATAGGTTGGAGAACAAATGCTGAAAGTAACAATAAGGGAAATATTCTGAATCTCATAGCTAGGGGAAAGGAAACCTTAGTAAATTATTTCTGAGCCAGCAAGAAATTATTCTATTTTAGGTTCAACACTCATCATTGTAGGAAAAAAAACCAGCTTAAATTACCTGATCTGAGAAATATCCATTTAAAATAACCTGAAGGGTAAACAAAATGAAGACTTTCTCTTCCAAATGTCAATTACTGATTAGCTTTTTAATTCAGGTGTATTGAACAAGCTAAAATTATCAGAAATTTTAATTCCAAATGCTCCAGAAGGAAGAGCAGCTGGCCTACTTCATCTAACATTTTCAGCAAGTGCTGGAACAAAGAAAGAAGAAAAAAGATGGAGGGAGAACAAAAAGACAAAGATCTAGCTGGCAAAAAATATTTCCTTAGGGATCAATGATATGAAACTGAAATAATAACTGCAGCATGTCAATTGAAGCAGACCTGTATGGAATAAATATTCTCAGCTAAATAAAAAACTTCCCAGCTATATAAAGAGTAGGACAAGAACACGGAAATAAGTGGAATTTGCAGCTGTAAGGTTCCCACACATTAATGGCACATCTCTCTCTCCTCTATAAAATTTGTTCTCATTGGATTTTGTAATATTTAGATATTTTTTTAAGTTTGGTAGTGTCACTGAGAAATTCTGGGAAGGGCTGGGGGCACAGTGTGGGCTCTAAAAGTACAAGAATCTTACCCAAAAACCAAAGCATTCTAGAGATACGATAAGAGTAGGAGAGAAACAGCAAGATTTCCTTCCAAACCAACCTGTTCCAAGGCAAGTGGAAAATGTCATCACATCTCTACATTCTCAAAATGAGGAAGCTTTAATTAAAAATATTTTCAGGCAAGTGAGAACGGAGGTCACAGCTCAATAAAGCGACTGGAGTGTACGTGTTGGCGCAGGCAGAAATTGTCTCCACACCCACACCCAAATTTGCCTCCAAAGGAAAAGGAAGCATCTCTACAAATCCAAGGTAGGGCACATGGCAGACAAATCCCTCTGAAAGTGACATGAAAACTCTATTCTCCTTGTTTACTCCTCTGTCCAAGAATCAGAGGCCCATAGTACATTTTTTAATGCTCACAAAAAGTAATGTAAAAATCTTCAAAAATGTGGAAGGAAAAAAGATCCATTCCACTTCTCACTGCACATATTCAATACTGGAATTTTCCAACCTTCTTGGATAAACACATCTCTTCAGTTGCAATATTTCTCCTACATCTACCTTTCATCAACTCTGTAATTAATGACTTCATTAATTAATTCATTTCAGAACATACACCATCCTGTGGATCATTGTTGAAGAACACTGCTCTACCTCACAAAAACCAAAAACACTGGCACAAGGGATTGTGTTTTGAACACTGAGGATTAATATATATCTCAGTTACTTGAAAATGAACTTTTCCCCACAGTTAAGAGATGTATAATTAATACAAATGCAGAATTATATAGTGAGTGTATAATTAATTGGCTGGCCAACTCTCCTGACACAGAATATAATTTTTCAGGGCAGGCTTCTTTTTAATTATAATATAAATACAAAGTCCTGTGCAAAGGGAAAACCCTAAGTTTACCTAATAATGACAATTTCTGAACTTGCTGTTAACTGCAGGAAATGAAATCTACAGTTAAAGCTCTCTAAAAATATCAATTCAGTGCTAAACAGTAATTTGCAAAAATGAACAGATTGTATAAATCCCTGGTGACCCTTATCCTTTGAATTCTGTGGGCTCTCCAGGCTTCCTCATCTAGAGATGGAGATAAAATTTAAAAGAAAGGCATGATGAAAGTCACTGAAGACCAGAGCTGGGCCTTTAGTCTGACCCAGTAGGGCCATGGTTGCTGTTGCATACAGGAAACACACACACTACCAAAGTCAAAATTCCAGACAAACATTTATCATTAAACTTACCCAATTAATTTTAAACTAATTAATCTACCTAGTCATTCATATCCCGCCTCACAGGCTATGCCAAAGTTAACTGCAATCCTCAGCATATCAAGCTAGAGAACCAAAAAGGAGAAAGACACTATTTCTGTGATTCCTAAGGTTTTGAGGCATTCAAAAGAATTACAAAATCATTGCCTGTGCTGAAAGCTTGTGTTGTGACATAACACTACCTATTGTTTCTTTTTACTTGAGACACAGCAAGAGGTAAAACAAGCAAGAAGCAGAAAAGGAAGGCAGAAGCAATACTAAGAAATACAGGAATTCAGGAGCTCTAATTGTCCTCCCTCCTCTGTCAGCGCAGATCAGGAGCACTGTCATTCACAGGGTTTCAACAAAATTACATTCAGCATGGAATAAAAGATAATTCAAATAGGTGACTGGAAAAATCCATGACTGAGCTAAACCTGAGCTCCTGCCCTGTAAATTAAGTAGCACCTGTCTGCAGTCTAACAAGAATCTGTGGACATTTAAGCCCCTCACAGAATGGGGAAATCAAGCTGGAAATGCCATTAATGTGCAGTAAACCTGTCATTCTCTTCCTGTTTCTCTGAATCCTGCTGAGGACTACCAGACATGCACCTGAAATCATCATATGAAATGACAACAATACC
The DNA here is from genome assembly GCF_000691975.1 of Corvus brachyrhynchos. NCBI lineage: Eukaryota > Metazoa > Chordata > Aves > Passeriformes > Corvidae > Corvus > Corvus brachyrhynchos. Next base: position 4,155,643 of record NW_008239283.1, on the reverse strand, counting down.
GAAGACTCCTGCTTCTAAATGTCCACAGAAGTAAAAGAATATCTGTTCAAAACATTTGGAAAAGTACCTCAAATTATTCCTTAGTCATGTGATTTTTATATTTTCTCTTATTGCTAGTATTTTAATGAAAGCAACTCTTCCAAGATCCACTTGAAGGACAACAGAATCTCCACATTAAAGAATTCATAAAATCTTTCCAAGAAAATTTTTTTTTTTTGCTATGTGCATATTAAGAACTGAAAGACACATAACCAGTGTATCTCATATGCATCAGAAAATACAATGAACTTCCTATAATTGATCCAGAATTATTCAAAAGTTACTGAAGCACATACTTAATTATCTAATCTGTTTCGTTTCTAAAATTAAACTTGTCTGTATCATACTATTTTCTCCAAAACTTCTGGAATTTAAAATTAACTCAGAAAAATTATTACAAAGTTGCTGAAATTTACCAGAAATTAAGATGTAAAAAGAGACTTTATAGCTCTGAGATCAGTGCAGTCAGTCATGTGTCTTTGCATTATTATTATCATTAGGTTAATCTTGAATCCCCTACATAGAGCAATGCTTTCTAAACCATCTCCATTTGCAGGGCTGACAGTACTAACTTTGTGTTCAGCATCTGAGCACCAAGAGCAACATTTTCCAGTTGGGTTTTTGCCACATTATCCCCCTTAAGATTGAAGTCACACAGCTAAAATTTCACAAGGCACTTTAAAAATTACCCACATCTTCAATGACCTTTGCTGCGATAAAGAGCAATAAGGATGTAAACTGTACCAAAAAAATCATGCGACTCTGACTCACATGTGAAACTTCTGTTGAGGCAGAGATCCTCTTAATCTAGTGCTGAGCTCTTCACCTCAGTTTTATACCAGTTTGGGACACCAGTGGAGTTAATGTTCTGTTCTTGCTCACACCACAAGGATAATTCCCTGGTCTCAGAATAGCAAGTTAATATCAAATCCCACCAACACAGATATCACCATCAGAAAATATTTCAAGTCACTGTTTTGATGCAGAACTGGTTACTTCACTGCTATGTAAAAAACTATTAACAGAAAGCATTATTCTATTATTTTTCCAGATATATATCCATACATTAATGCCAAATTACATGGTAAGATACTACAGAAATTAGTATCATTAGCAATTAGTTCATCAGTGGCCCAAGAAGTAGAAGACAGCACCTTAGGTAAAGGAGCAGAGGGAGAAACTACACCCTCCTGCTGATGAAATTTGAAAGATTTCCACTCTGCTCAGATGCTGATGATATGGCCTGGGCAGCTGCAGCTTCGCTGGGAACACAATCAATCAACAAAGACCCAAACAACAGGGAAGAACGACAATTTCTGCTTAGACACAAAGCAGTTAAGGGAGCAACCAGCAACCTGAAAATCTGTGTCACATTCAGGCACAGCTAGGGCAACTGGAAAGGTTTCTATTGAACAACATCCTCTTCCCCCAGTTATTTTTAATGTCGGTAACCCTTAGACATTATACCTCCCTGGCCATGACTTGCAGCAGTGGTGCTGCCCTCTGAGCCTTCCCATTTTTCACTGGTATTCTGAGTTTGCACAGAGATATTTCACCCGTCACACAACCCTCGCTGAATCAGTTTCCCACAGCGACACACACTGAAAGGCTCTGAAATTAAAATCCTTGCCATGTCATTTAAGAGACATTGAACCAAAAAATACCATCTCTTTTCCTCCCATGCTCCAACCTACATTCCAGGCAGAATTGCCAGGTACGAAAGTCCTTTAGGTGTGTGCATGGGGCTTTTACCCTGCCACCAGACATCCACAGCCCACGCCTTACCAGATACATCCTTCAAACTGTTGGTAGTACTTGAGTGCCTAAACGAGTGAGAACAGTCACAGGAAGAAGATTATCCATCAGTACCCTGATACTGTGTCAAATGTAAGCAGTATCCACTCTTAACTTCTACCTACTTGACACAGATTTAGCACATGAAACTGAATCCAAGGCAGTCTGTGACAAAAGGGATGTGTACAAATCATTCTTATAGGACACTGAAAATGTAATGCGATCTTCTCTCCAGGGATACCTTTCTGTAGGTCTGATTCCATATTTTTTCCTACTGCAAAAACATTAAAAATGAGGAAGTGCAATATGCCTGCAAATCATAAAAAATGTTCACAATCCAAATATGAGACATTTCTCCCCATGTCAGAAAGAGAGCCCTCTCCTGTAGACAGAACCTGTAATGATGAAAGAGTGAGATATAGATGACATGATTTTAAACTTTTATTTCTACTGATGGAATTATTAGAGCATTTGCCCACAATGAATTAGACTGAGACATCCAAGTTAATCTGATATACACTACCAGAAATTCACCAAAAATGAATGTTTTAATTATGGTTGTAGACTCCCTTTTCGCTTCTCCTTCTCTGAGTCAGGACTGTGTATTTCATCTTCTCACTAAACAGAAGTCAAACTGTAGCCAGTCTGCACTGTTTAGGTACAGACAAATTAAGATGCTGTCCCTTAGGTGACCATCACAGTAGGGTCTCCCCTCACCCTTCCTCTTCGGCTTCACTGGCACATGCCCCATGCTCACTCCCCAACCCAGTTCTGTCAAAATGTTTTGGTTGGGTTTAAGAACTGACTACTGAAAGTGTTTAAGCTAACCCAGATAATTCTGACAGAACCAGGCTGGTGAACCACACGTGCTGTAATGCTGGCAAAGCTGAGGAGGCAGTAAATTATGGAGACTGGAAAAGAGGGCAAGCAAAATGCAAAGAGAAAATGAATCACCTGCAGTCAAACAATGCACCTGCCTGAGAGTCAGTAACGTGCTAACTCATGGGCTGTGCTACTCATCTTCACCCAGATTTTGATAAACTACTGAAAATAAGCTTCTGGAATTGCCCAGCTTCTTGCAAATTTCCATGAGAACACAGGACCCAGTAGGTCATCTGCACTGCTAACAGTGGGTAACACATGGAATTCCATTCTGGCTTTTTAATTTTCCAGCTCTGCCTCCATCTCCTGGTTGAAAGGAAGGAGTTTTGGTTTCTGTGTGGTGCTGTGTTGAGAATGGCACTCGGCAGGGTGAACCCCCGATGTGAAAGGCTGAACACACAACCAGACCAAATTTCATGAAGGCTGAAGACAAAGCCCCAAGTCAGGTTGTGCACACAACAACTGTACTGAAACCTCATTTTGTTTGAGCATATTGGAAAGAATCTTGTGGAGTGGAACCACTGACAAATGGTTTTCCCAGTGAGCAGCTTGTTATGATGAGTAGAAGTTAATAGCCAGTACTGAAAGGAAGCAAGCAGGACAGGACAGAGCAGAGCTGAAAGGCCACTGGGGAGAGCTGCTCTACAGGCCAGGTAGGGGCTGCTTTCACAGCCAAAAGAACGCAGAGAGCAGAAGAAAAGCCCTTTGGGATGCTCCATGGTGAGTCAGTCTAAAAGCCAGCTCTTTCACCCAGCATGCTCCCCTCACCTGGTTCATCCCTGCTACATGTACATGGCTCTGGAGTTGGAGGCAAGAGCTGGAAGACATTAAAATATAATCCAAAAATACTTTTTTTCCACACTGAAAATAAAATACTGAAGCCATTGGAGAAGTAAACTGTGGAAACATTCATCTCATAAAGTTCTAGTACAGTCATTAAGCCCAGAGAGGCCTCCTCCCTCTAAATGAACTCCCACAGTCCTGTGTAGAAGCTTTAAGTGGTTATGCTGAGAGAGATTTGGGGTCGAGACTATAAAAACCCATAAGTAAACTCCAGAAGTAGACTAGACTCTGCCACATAAGTAAAAAGTACTGCTGAAAGACCAGGGCCAGTATGGGCATCCAGGCAGGAAATGCACCTGCTAGAGCTTCACAGAGTTCAGTGGGGCTGTTGAAAGGAGACACTGGCATTTCTCAGTCCCACTGGCAGGGCAAGGAATAAAGAGAACATTTAAAAGAACAGGAATCACCTTACCACTTCTGGAAGCACCCTCTTCGCAAGATCGTGGATGGCTTTGATCACAATACATATAGATGACAGGAGGAATATGACACCCAAGATAACACAAGCCCTGGGGAAAAAATAGAGAAAAATACAAAGAAATGTTAAGAATATATTTGAAGTTGCCAACTCTTCCAGGGTAACAGAGGATAGCAATATTAATAATAAAAAAAAGTCTTGAGGAGCTAAAGATAGAGGCTTAAATTAAAGAACAGAATTAAACATCCAGTTCTTCTCCCATTCTTAAAACCTGGATTATGCATGAGAAGACAGGGAATACCAGATGATGTTCCTTTCTCTGTGATGTTTCAGAGAGAAAGACCTGCCACTTCTGTCCTGATGATTTATCACAGAGTCCTCTAGAGATCTGTCTCTGTTTGTTTGTTTGTTTGTTTTGCTAGGATCATTAGAAATAACCAAGGGAGCTTTATTCTCTTTACCAAACCAGGAGAGATGTTTGGTAAATGTGGTCAGTAGCATAACAGAACCTGAAACTACTGCTTCCTCCCCAGCCAGGCATGACATAATTTGGGAACTGGTCCACAAAAGTTGGTGGACTTGACTAAGGCCACTTGCTGAGCCAGTGATAGCTTGACATAAGGTACATAAACTTCCTGCCAGGATATGCTGACATTTAATCTGAAAGCAATTCTGAAAGACAAGCTTTTCTATCATCCCCAACAGGCTTAAACCAACACAGCCACAAATATGTGAGCTGGAAACTATGGATCACATTTCCTCGTGGCAATATGTACCACTGGATGCCTGTTGAATGCATCATCCCCTTCCCTTAGCACACATTTTATTCCCTGCACACTTCTGAGGAAGACAGGCAAACATTCCTTAAGGGGAATGCCCTGACCATTGGCTGGATTTTGTTCCCAGAGAAGTCAGAGAGTTTGGAGTTATCTCTGTAAACTTGCCAACCACCCAAGTCTAACAGCAAATACTTTGCATATTTGCCAGCAGATATGCAACAACTTCAGCAATCTTCTGTTTCTCTCATCCTCCAGCTCAGTTTTACTGTTGCAAAAGAATTCCCGTCCACCTACTTACCCAGAAATAACTAAAGAAGATAGAAGAAAAAGAAGATGATAACAACAGTGTCAAGGGTATTAATAGCAGACAGAAATGCAGTCTGAAGTTTAAATCAGCATTCAGTAGTCATATTTAGCAACCCTAGCTTCTCCTTTATATGCTGGCTTTTGGAATCCACAGCCATGCAAAATTCATGAGTATAGTACTTTAAGCAAAAAAATACATGGTTTTTGTCTTCTTAAGTGTATTGATTTATCTGCAAAACTGCTAGAACACAACACTGCACAGTGTCTTCTTTTAATCTCATTTGCTAGAAAGAAATAACTTCTAACTAGACTGCAAATCATGCAAAATTCAACTGCAAATGTAAAAAAATAAGAAACATCCAAAAATTAATCTGAGTAACTGTAGTACATAATAAACAAGTTGTTATTGGTTGTTGTAAGCATGCTCTACTTTCACTGTACTAGACCACAAAAATGTTAATACAAGCCAGTTCACTTCCATCTGCTAACAATCACTGCTGTGTAACTAGAGAGTGTTTCCAACTGCACACGAAGGGTGTTAGTGCCAAGGTGGTTGGCAAATGCAATTTCATTAATAACATTCGATTCAATTAGATGAGACAACTCCCATTTCTAAACAGATTTAAATCAACTCAGAAGTACCCACAAAAACTGGTGAAAGAGGAGTTACACAGAAGCGAGAGTTGACTGATAACATAGAGAGGAATTTAAAGACAGCCCTGATAGCCTTGTCCTAACCCTTGACTCACACCTGCAGCACCTTTTGAAGATCATTTCCTTATTTTACAGCCATTTCTACCCGATTTAGTGTCAGAGGTTCCCACTCAGTAGCTACTAAATCATTATAGTTATAATTGACCTATAAAACAAAATAATAATTGATTGCTACAGGTTTCACAGGTAATAGAAATGCTTTAATGAAGAATGCATGAATCTGGAATCTCCTCCAGTCCCATGTAATATATTGCTTCTAAAAAGAAAGAGGAAGAGAGAAAATTTAGTCAAAACATTTTAAAACATAATGGAAAAGCTTTATTTGGTTTTCAGAAAGAATAAGCTTTCTGGAATCTTTCAGAATGCTGTACATTTTGAAGAATAATAGACTAATTCAGAAAGGACAAGGTGAGGACATGTCTCTGATATTCAGGCAACAACCAACTTTTAACTCAACTACAGCTCCAACTTCCAAAGTCGGATGTTTTTCTTAGAGCAATGGCAAGAGTAATTAAAACTACAAGAGAATTTAATATTACATATTTAACAGTGAAACCACCCAGTCTTCTTTAGTTTGCTGTAGGTGTTGGTAGCTGATCATGATCCACCCAAGATACTCCTTGATATGTTTTTGATGCAACATTTGTATGTGAAAATCCAGAAGACAATACAAAGTGTAATTCATTGTATTAGAAATGATCTCATCAGTATTGTCAAATTTCCAGTATTATTTTGCCACAGATGAAAAACTGTTAAATTGGTTGTACTGAGGCCTCAGGCATTGAGAGTGAAATTATTTAGACTCTCAAAACCATCAAAGACTTTATACAGCTTTGGAGCTTCAGTCACTGCTAGTTCACTTCTAGTGGAATTCAGACACCTGCATAAACCCTAAAAACTAAAGCTTGATTCCGGGAGTGCTACATCCTGACAACTTTCAAAAGATATTCTCTTGAAAGCAGTGTTACAACCCACATACAATCCATTTATATTTATACAGCCCTATAAATACCCATTTTGTATTACAACAGCCCTGGATATTTGCACTCACGCCCATCAGAAGCAGACCAGTGTAACTGCATTACACAACACACAGCTGCCACCTCACCTCTTCCATCACCTATTCCCTGTATGGAGCTCTAGTAGACATAATTCTTCATTTTGATGACAAGTTCTCACAACTCATGAGGAAACCAGAGAAGGAAATCTATCACTGTAAGCACCCGATACTCTTTCTCTTAATCAAAAATTTGTTACTTGGCATAAGTCAGCGGCTTTTAAGCAGGTAGATATGAAAAGCACTGAGATTCAGGGGATTCCATCTCCACAAACTGTCAATTTTCAAGCTGTTATTAGTTAAGTTCCACTTTTTTCCTCATTTAATCACAAAATTAATTAGCTAAGGAGAATAAGTCCAAAGATCCAATTCATTTGCCTTTAGCAGTTGCAGGAGAACAGCCTCCTAATTCATGGAAATAGCCTTAATTCTATCTTATAGTTTGCAATTACTTGTTATAATTTCCTACAGGTAGTGATAAGACTAAAATTCTGTAATATTGCCAACAGAGAATTAGAGATTAATCTCACTCAGATTTCTGTGGTGATTAATCTCCAACATAATAAAGTAATGTTACCTTTAGCATGGTTTTGCCACATTAAACACCCTTCACATGAGTTGACCCCTTTCAGATAAAGGGGCTGCTCCTCCAGGTAAACAGCAGTCACACTGATGTAAGACTGCAGGTTTAGATTTTCAACTACTTGTTTGGTAACGTGTTATAAAAATAAACAGATAATAGTAATGAAATTACAAATATATGCTGAGTAACAAGCTCTGCTATAAACCACCTCAAAAGAGATCTGGGATAAGATACACAAAGGTGACTGGAAACAGAGTTTTTCTCATACCAACTGACTGCTATGAAATAGCCAATGCAAGAGCTTTCCCTTCTTAATTATCAACCCAATCTCTTTCTGGCAAATCTTTACAGCAACACAGTACCAACGAGGGTTTGCAATTAAGCCCTTGGTAATTACTCCTCTCAAGTCAATCTGCTCTTGTGCAGCAAAGGTGGTGCAACAGAATTAAGGATTCAGAAAAAATTAGTGATGCATATGAATACAATCTGCAAAGACGCGTTAACTTTCTCCTAGCAGCTCACAGAGTTGTTTTGAGGCAGTGGGGAGGGAAAAGGGTCTCATGCACTTGGTAGTTTGTTAAATCCTGGAAACTATTTTACCACCACACTTGAAGTTCATTAAAATAATCCCTGAAATGTGATGGCACCACATGTAATAAAACAAGTTTGTCAGTAGCAGTCTAATTACTTCCCAATTTTGTTAACATATGATACAACTAAAATGCAATATAAAAACCCTAACTTTCTTGCCAAATACTGCATTATTCTTCCACTAGTTTCATTCATTGCAGTATCCCAGATTAGTTGACCTTTTTTGATTATATGGGTTGTTTAGGGGGGGTAGGGGGAGTTCATTACTTTTACCAAAGTAAAGAGGCTCACAGAACAGAAGAGCCCAGGGTGGAAGGGACAGAAAGAACATCTGGTCTAACATTTCATGGGAAAGGGAGCCTAGATGAGATTCTCTAGCACCCTGTCCAACAGCATCTTGAAAACTTCCCACAATGAGGGCTCTGCCACCTCTCTGGGAAGCTTGTTCCAGTGATTGCTTGTTCTCACTGTAAAAACTTCCTTTCTGGTATCAAGATTACTTACCTTATTCATGGAAAACATTTTGATCATTTCAGCTGAGCCACAGAGATAAACATGACAAAAAGAACTGGAAAAAAATCATTGTGTGAATCACTAGCATTTGTATTAATATTCTTGAGATAGAAACTCTATTCTCACATTTGCAAAGGTGCCATCTAAACAAGATTCAGCTCCTCATCCAATTCTCTGGCAGACACAATGCTGTAAATAAAAGACAGTACTTCTAATCTCTACATATACTCTGGTTACCCTACAAGAGCTGGTTTACTCTATTTTAAATCTACATTTCCTTGATTGCTAAGAATCTTACCATGTTATATTTTCCTAAGAGAAATGAGATTTCCACCATGGATTAATAGTGGAACAGTTACCCAGAGAGGCTGTGGAGTCTCCATCCTTGGAAGTTTTCAAGACCTGACTGGGTGAAGTTCTGAGTAACCTACTCTGATCTCACAGCTCACTGTGCTCTGAGCAAGAGCCTGTGCCAGAGACCTCCTGAGGCCCTTCCGACCTGCATTATCCTGTGACCCTGTTAATTTTTATTCACAAAATCTTTAACTCTGCAGGCTCTGTCAAGATCTTTCAGCACTAATGACTCCTAATAGCCCACAGAAAAGGAAATGTTAAAATCTCTGCAGGCTGCTTTCACCACTGAAGTGGTGAAAAATATTACTTTGCAAGGAACTGTAACTTCACATTAAAATGAGCTGCAGGCCAATAAGAGCAATATGAGGTCTAAAACCAGGAGTAATGTGAGCTTCTTCAGCAAAGCTGAGAAAATCAGTTTTATGATGAATACCAAATTTAATCTCTGAGTAAACCTACCAATAAAACCTCTAGAGTTTAAGTAAGAAAAAAAAAATTCTAAAAGTAATATTTTAATAAAAACTGTAGAAGTGCTAAATCCTGTTTCCCTATGATTAGAAGGGATTTTAGTATTAGTGGCTGACAGAGTGAATATCATGTATGGAATCATTCAGGGGAAGTCACATGGTAAAACATGGAATTGCCCAGGAGGTTTTGCTGTCTGAAGTTTAAAAAATATTTTTGAGCATAAAGTATTCATTCACTTTCTAATTCTGTATCTGTACATTTTTCTCAATTGTCTTCTATGTTTAACCACATGACTGGAACCCTTTACTATCTCTTTATCTTGCTGATACTCTTGTTTTCATTCTTTCTTCCCAAAACCAAATACAAATTATGTACTGTGACTGCTCCTTCATTAATAACTTGGAACTTGCAACAACCTGCACCACATTTCTTCTACATGAGAGGCTGTCAGCCTGTTTAAACAAAGCTAGGCCTGCTTTTGTTGAACACTGGTGCTGTGGCAGCTCTTACAGCCTAATTACAGTAGCCAGGTGTAAAATGCCAGTTACAGCCAGCCCAGGATTAACCCTGTCCCTGCCCGGCTCCCTGGGGTCCCGTGTGCCCCCACAGACGCACGGGTGGGTTCAGTGTCACAGTCAATACCAAAGAGTCCAGAAGGGCATTTGGGTGCATCCTGGCAGGAGCATTTATTGCTGCTACACTGTCAACGGGTGCAGAGGCAAATACCGACGTGATCCCAAAACTCACAGTTTTATCTGGGGGTGGGGAAAAGGCGGGACCAGGGAATGGGGACCAATGGAGAAGCTCTGGGGGAGCGATGAGAGGTAAAGGCTGACAGCCAACCGGGGAATCCAAACTGGGATAGATTAACATAACAGAACAATTCATCCTGGGAGAAGCCTTTCTGGGCACCCTAATGTAAAGCGGTTCTTGTGGTACTAGAGACTTGTCTTACAGAAAACTCTCTGTCTCTGGTGATGTATGTTCACTGGCCACCACACAGGATTTCTCAAGCATAGGCAAAATTGAATGTTGGAATCCAAAAGATGGGACTATGGGAGGAAAATGTTCAATTTTTGGTCACCAACAAATGATTTTCTGGTGGCAAACCAGTGGGATTTGGCTGATGGAGATGAAGAGAGGCATGGTAGGGAAAATGCAACAGGACTCAGAACTAGATTAGTGGACATAGGACATGGAGAGGGAAAAAGTGAGAGGATGTTCCAGAGAACAGGCTGAAAGTGCTCTGGTTTTCAGTTTGGAGTGCCAAGGGGTGGCTGGGGATGTTACAGGTGTGGGCCTCTGCTTTCTCTTCCCTTCATCTCAACTGCAATCCATGTTCTTCCAAAACCCACAGCTCTTCTCCTCCTTGCAGCTCCACAGCAGCCTCGGTTTGCTTTCCACACACCCTAATCTGCTGTTACACAAGTGAGGAATAGGAGGAATTGAGCAAGAACCACTCCTGCCATGAAAGAAGGGTGTGTAAAGAAGCAGAGGGAAGCCCTAAGCAGCTGTGCTTGAGATGTCTGCCAGCACAGGAACACCACCCCTGCACACAGCCCAGACACAGCAGGGGCAGCTGACAGCTTCATCTCTATTTTGGGTACTGTACCTCTGTGGCAGGAAGGGCCTGTCTGGTATACAGCACACTGTGCCACAGGTCTGCTGCTCTTCACTTTAAATAGAGGCATCAAAATTACAATGCAGCTGTTCACTAACATTTGTTGCCATTCTGCAATATTGCTGAGACCATTGTAGTCACACTTTTCATCAGGGTGACATCCAAAACTCTGAAGACTGTAACATCTGCCTCTTAAACTCATTAAAAGACTTTCTCTAAGAAGAACTAGCCACTGTGACATATTATGGTGATACACAGGCAAAAGATGCAATGTCAGCCTCAGGCTTGAGATCCCTGCTTATTTGTCATGATCTGCTGCTAATCTAAAGCTTCCTTGTGTCCAATTAGGCAACTATATTAGCTGTTGGTGTAGCTTATTTCTTACCAGGTATAGTTCCTGAAGAGGTTTTGGACACCAAACTGTACAGAATCACAGCTGTTCAGAGTATTTACACCTGCCTGGTGCTGGGTGAGGAGGGATAGAGTCAATTTAAGACGCACTTTAAAAGGAACGAAGTGGGCTTGCTATTCATCACACATGTTCCATAATCCACCCCCAACTGCCAGGATCCAGATCCGCATCATTACAGCTACTCCTGTTTTCTCACCATAAAAAAACATAAGCCCAAACTAGGTTACAGAATAAAGAGAATTCAAGTAATAGTCGAAATCACCACTGAAAGTCAATTTTTCAATTATTATGTTAGAAAAGTGTGTTGTGATATCACATGGTCTAACTTCTTAAAAGACATGGAGGGGAAATGCTCTTTATGACGGAGACTCAGATCAGCTCTGCTACAGAACCATTTCATGCTGAAAGTGTTATAGGTTTTCTAAAACTTTTATTATCCCTAAGGATTTCAACTAGCTGCTGCAGAACAGGGTATTTACATACTTTAATATCATGCAGCTGAACTGGGGTGACAGTTCCATAAATAATTTGATACTCCAGGTACAGAATATCTGCCAGAAAAAGCTAGCAGACATTTCTACAACTGGGGGAGTTTGAAAACTCTCGTGACCTATTTTCTAGTCCCTAGGTCTGCACAGACTGTGCAGCTGCACTTGGAGTACACCTGCCTTACAACCACCCTCCTGGCTTCAGCACTGCTCCTCCACTTGCAGCAGATGATCAGAGACTCTGCCATTCCTCTGAACCTGGAAATTAAAGCCTTTTGAGAACTTCTGTAATATTAATTTTTATGGTGATCCTCAAATTCCAGCACAGAAAACATCATATCCCTGATTTTACATACATAGGCCTATGTGTAAATACTAGGCAATACACACAAATACTGCTTAATCAACTACCAGTCAAGTAAAAGGAAAGGCTTTCATAGATTTCAGATCTAGTTCCAGTAAAATCATTGCCAAGTCCACAGATGCCACAGTTTTTGAAACAGATTTTAGAATATATAAATATATACATTTTCTATTTCATATTTAATATAACTTGTGTGTGCAATGATTTTTCATATGTGCATGCATAACTGTAGGCATACATGCATTTCTGCCTGGGTAAGAGCAAAGTTTGTGATTGATTTACTTTTGTTTGAATATGGGATAATGAATTTATGGAGAAATTATAATGTTTATTAAATCAGCCTAATGAAGCACCTCTGAAATCTGAATCTAGCACTGTATCTGCATGTAGAATTCTGGCCAAATATTTCAGAAGAAAGAATGGTTTAGAAATTCTTGGCGTGGCTAAGAAGAAACAATACTTCTCCTCCTATAAATCAGATATCCAAGCACAGGTGAGCATTCCCTTTGAAAACCCTTCACTGTGCCGCATTCTGTGGGAGAGACATGCAAGTGTGGTGTGAGGCTGAACTCCTGGTAGATGAGAACCACACGTGAGCTGCAGAGGTAGGTTCTGAGCTGTTTGCAGCTCCATGCATTTGACATTTTTCCAGATCACTTAGGTATTCCATTCACTCATCACAAAAGAGCTTTGCCTCCAGCCACAGAGGTTTGCCCTGAACTGTGGGTAGGTGTGGATTTTGCCATCTGTGCTTCGAGTCTCTTTCGTCTGTATGGTACAGATAAAATTATCCACATTTTTTTCAATGTGACTGATATGTTGGGTCTGAACCCAGAGGATTATTTTCATTCAACACTGCCTAAATAGACAGTGCTCATTTAGCTGGGTTAACCAGTACAGCAAAGCCAATCCCCACATGAAAATTTAAATACAATAGAAATACTGAAAATTTGGGTGGTTTTATTTAATTCTATGAAGGAAGAGAGAATGTGCTCAGAAACCATACAGATCAAAATGCTTTCTTTTTGAATCAGAGGAAGAGACAAGAGCCAGACCTAACTTTGCAGCATGACAGTTGTAAAAGGTGGCTTCTAACTCTTTCAAGCTTTGAGTGCAAAAGTAGGATACGTCACAATCCATATTCCCCATATGCCTCATTGTAATGCACATATATTCAGTATAACTTCTGCAAGGCTCCCCATGACCAAATGCCAGGGCTAATATTCCCAAGTGGTGTCACCTGAACAGGAGCAAGAGAGAAAAAAGGGTTACAATTACTTTGGAAGGAGAGGCTCACTCTGTCTTAGGGTCTCACATGCCATCTTTTAATGTGATTTCTCATGTCATGTCTGATGAGGACCAGTTAAATATCTTTCTTAGAGATTTAGCTGAAGCTAAATTAGAAATTCTTGGATTAAGCTCTTACAATTGTGTTCTTCAGAATGTCAAAACTGGTGAGAACACCAGTTCGTCCTCCCCATAATTTAGGAACCTATAAGGAAGCAAATCCCCAAGACAAGCATTTTTCACGTGGTCAATGGGTTCAGCATCCTGAAGGTACCAAATCCACGGCCACAGCTGAGGTGCAGATATGAAAGTCAAGTTACAGGCATGTAGCAAAGCATTTAGGTAACGTCTAAATGCAAAATGACTCTTTTCTTCTGGCAAAAAGATTTCTCAGAAACAGGTGAAGGCATGACAAATATCTGCACCCATGTCTGCCACATTGTAGACTCTATCAAATTCCTGAAATTTTAATATTACTGCCCATGTTTCAGACAACAGTTTCACCAATATATGAAAAAAAGGACATATCTGCATCCATTCTGTATTATGTCATGGCAACATAGAGCACCACAAAATTTTAAAATGATTAGTCGATGATACAATTTAATTTTCTTATTACATAATTAAGGAATGAATAGCCAGAGTCTGAAATAGGTAATTAAAAAACACAAACAAACAAACAAACAAAACCACAACATCAAAACAGTGAAAGAAATGTAAGAAATGTGTGGTTTCTGCTCTTGTCATAATCCAGGATGTTCATTATGAGTCAGGTTTCCTACTTACTCTGGCACTGGGTTAAGAAAGATGTTGACAGACTGGTTCCTGGGAAACACAGAATTTAACTTGATACCATCAACAAAATAATATATAACAAACACCAGCTGCAACTGTCAAGAATCACTGTTTTAAATATGGTGTACAGAGTTAATTTTGGCAATAAAGAACCCAGTAGCCAAAAAATCCCAGAAGTCATGGATCGCACAGGCATAGGCAATTACTCAGTCCTGTACTTCATTGTACAGAAAAGCAAGATCTTTCCAACCAACTGTACTGAAAAAGCTCTGTTTTTCTAAAGCTTTCCCACAGGCTGTGTACATGCAGTTTGTTATTCTGTTTTTCCGATCCTTCCTTTTTGGGTGGTATTTCTCACTTTCTCCTCAGACAGAGCTCTTGCACTCCAACCCAAGTCCTTCATTCCTGAATTTAACAGAAGCTAAGAGCTGCCCCTTGGCTGTATAGTCAGTGACAAGTTCAGTGTCTCATGAGATATTTTTCCAGTCTTCTATTAGGAAATTACTACTACAGCTATTTACTGAGTTTATTTAAGCATGTGAACCACCACTGTTGCCAAACCAGTTTCAATAAATTTCTTCCTTCAACAGATTTAGATATGCTTCCCCAACCCAACAAGCTACTAAGCTGCTAAAGATTTACAAAAGGACAGAATATTCAAGATATTTGTAAACTGGTTATGGAGAGGAGCCAGGGGGATCACTGACATTTCTTTTTGCATCTTTTTGCCTCAGTGAATGTTCAAATCACAAAACAGAAGATTGGGTTCAGCCCTGCCAATCTGCTCTAATGGCCTGTGCTTTGAGCAGGGGGTTGGACTGATGACCTGCAGGGGTGTCTGCCACCTCCAGCCTTTCTGCAGTACAGCACTGCACAAAACTCTCACCACCAAGCTGCACCTGGCCCAAAGCACACAGGCAGTGGGCCTGCTATATTTAACCATCTCAGGTTTATCAGCTGCATCAGAGTACATTTCTTCCTCTCAGTTTTTCCTCTTAGGAAGAAAAAATAAGGTATTGCAAAAATTTTATTTCAGTTTTTTCATCTTTAGTGGAGATTCAAAATTATTGCTCCAGTTATTTCAGCACTCTTGTATTTCCTTAGTTCCTTGATCATTGCTTTTTTGATGACTTGTTCAGCACCTCTACATTTCCTGCATGTTAATTTACAACCTAGGAGATCACACTGAGGAAATCAAGTACTCATGAACTATGCATGTACTCTGACTCTCTTCCCGCATATCTGTAGTCCTTCCCAATTCTTGCATTGCCTCGAGACTTACAATTCTTTCAAGGACTCTTCTAAAAAACATCAAATATTCATCCCACTCCCACATACTCTTTCATTAATGAGCCAGAGTTAAGCAGTATCTCAGGGCCCACAATCTTGCAGTAGTTTAATTCCTGATCTTGGTGAATGGTTTAGCCACAACTTTTATTTCGTGTGGGCACCAATGATACAGCCAGGAGCAGTCTGAGCAGCATCAGGAAGGGTGACAGAGCCCTAGAAGTGACAGTAAAGGACTCTGGAGCACAAGCAGTTTTTTCATCAATCCTCCCAGTCAAAGCAAAGAGATTTGAAATGGCTGAATCTGGAGAATAAACAAATGGTTACAGGACTGGTGCCACTGCCAGGGGTTCAGCCTCTTCTGAGCTGTGTGTTGTGGATGACACCCTGGAGGGAAGGAATGTACTGAAGGGATGAACACTGAAAAAGTACCTTCTCATCTCACCCCAGTAAACAAGAGAAATCAAACGATCTAATAAAAATGAAAGGCACTGAACGGAGTTAAACTCAGCAGGACACATTTGCATGATGGTTTCAGCACTCCAATTCCCCTGAAGTCAAATGGAGATGCATTGGTTCCTCTTAGCAGAACTTGGCACAGCAAGCACTTCTGTACTCTTAGGAGTGCCAGCCCATAAAATGCTGCAGCTCCAACTGCCATATGGCTACATCTGAAGTAAGACTACGCATTTCTTTTACATCTTAGCATTTTATTCTCAGTATTTAATTCATAGCACATCATGAGTCAGGCTGTATTCTCTGTGCCTTTTCCTGGAGGTGTGTTTTTCAGTCTATCTTTAGGTTCTCTCTCAATGATGTCCAAGAGTTAGGACTGAATCTAATGCTGCCTTTCCATGAGAGGCTTTACACTGATTTTAATAGACTTTGGACCAAATTCTTGCTGGCAAGTTTATGAAACAGGAAGTTTTATAAATTTGCAAAACATAATTAATTGGCAATTCCACTTGGCTTTTGCCAAGGAGCTAAGGATTTTCTCAGGTATGTTAGGATACACAGACAAATGTAATATTTAAATCAATAAAAGACAGACCTATAAATAAAGAACTAAACTGAAGCCACTCTGGCACACCTTATTCTGGTAAATAGGCCCCTGCACTGAGGCAGAATACGGCCAAGCACACTGAAACAGGAATAACACACAGCACAACCTAAGCACCCACACAAATCTGCACCAGACTGTCCAGGAGTCTGAGGGAGGAGGCACACGGAAAAGAGGGATTGTGACAGACCAGGTGTAGCTATAAGCAGATATGATACAAAGATTATTCATAAGCTGAGCAAGCAGCCAGCAGGCGTCATTGCAACATTTCCCCAGCGTTGAGGAGGAAAAATAATTACATGCAGTCTTTCAAGCAAGAGATTGATTAAACACAACAGGAAATTAGAAATGTGCCTCCCTCAAAAATCTGACACAGTAGGAATTGCCTTAAGCAGCACAACCATTTCACCATCTCTTTGCTGTCAGTACTGGGGTGATTCTCCTGTCAGCTCTGGAAACAGAGGGATAACCAGGCTGACTATCTGGTGATTCATATTCCCAGCATATGGGAACATTCTTTCACTTGATACTGAACTCATCGTGTAACCTTAGCTTTCTTCAACTAATGGGCATGGCAAGTAATTCACTGACTTAATTTAGCCTTATGTAAAGCAGAGGGATTATATGAAAGCAAACTAAAAATGAGCATAAAAACCAGGAAAATATGTTTACTCTTTTCACTTTACTGGCTTAGCCACAGGGATATGTTTATTCTTCTTTTGTATTGGGATTTATTTTCTCTTTTAAATACTTTACAGGGTTCACTTGAAAAAGCCCAACAGAAGGAGATTTCAAGAATATGTTAATTGAATGTTGACAGGAATCTCTGTGGACACCCACAAAAGCAAGATACTAAAGAAATGTCTGTTAAAATCTCCAAATCTGTGCATGAAGACTAATTTTAATCACATATTTCTGAATTCATTTTTATGAATCAATGCCACATCAGTCTTTTATGGCCTTTTATTCCAAACTGTTCTGTATGGACCCCTGCCAGAAAGGAACTCACAGCCCTGGCAAGCTGTTGCATGAGCCTGAGTTAATGCATGTAAAAATACTGCTTACTTTTTCTTAGCTTTTAGAAATAGATTGTGAAGACAAGATTGAGACCCTCCAGTGTGGCTTTTTGTCACAACTTTTTTGTTGGTTTTCTGTGTTTTTTTTTTTTATCCTACCAGTTATGCAATATTCAGTTTCATCAAGCTGCTCTTTATTAAAGGGACATCATCAGAGGTGTTTCAGAACAAAACCTACCTTATCCCCCTTTATTGTAAAATTGCAGCCCATTCCAGGGGACAGTTGAACTATTTTCCAGCCAGACGGGATGCTGCCAGCAGTGGCCAGCAGTACAGAGAAGAACTGAAAACAGGCAAATGTACTGTACATCTCCACCTAGATGCACCCAAAATTTGTGTAGGAGGTTAAAATCTTCTTTATGCGCTAGTTGGAAAAATTCTTGAGTCAATGTCCTCCTGATCTTCTCAGCTACCACATGAATCACCCATAGAAATGCTGCACAATGATGCAGAACACAATTCCCACTGTGATCAATACTACACTGCATATGAAAAAACTTTTTTTTTCCCATAGGATATATACAGCAAGCATTAAATATGAAAAAAGAAATTGCTTGCAAAGTAAGCACAAAGAAGGCATGCAAGCACTACTATACTCTTACTTATAAAAAAAAGTAAAATGTATTCATGTTCAAACTTGCTAAGGGAAGTACAAATATAATACCAGCATTAATTTCAAAAAACATACTCTGGTAAGAATAATGCAGTAAGATGCAAAATGAAAGATTTACAAATCTGTTCCAGGTTGCAAATGCACTTCATTTGATACAGGTGCTGCAAGGGAAAACAAATTGCAAAGGCCTAACCATTGCTATGTTGGCTAAAAAGAAACTGAAAGTCACAATCACAGGGAGGTTTGCCTAAGGAGAGGTTGCGTGTTTGGGAGCAAACAGTAAGCTGGCAGAAGGAAAGAATACTTGCTGACACAACAAAATGGTTTTTGTCAAAGCTCTGGAATCTGTAGCCTCACAGCTTGACAACCAAAGCTCTGCAGGCCCCTACCACAGGCAGAAGTAATTAGGTGTACTCACATGTACTCCCTGTGTGCAGAGTGCACAGCGGCTGCGTTGCTGTAACGCCACAAAACTATCGCTGATGACAAAACATCCAGGGTGGCATCAAACTGAAAGAGATACAGAGTCAATTGTTGTGTGGGCCATTAAGTGTGCCCTGCACTAAGAGCAATGCATTTACCATCCTGCTGCACAGGCACAGAGCAGCTCCAAATAAATCACTTTAATGAAAGAAGGCTTTACGTTTATTGAATTGATCTTCACTTTTTTGCCGTGGTTTATTGCACAATGATACACTTCAGAGCTCAGAAAGTCAATCAAGGGATTAAAAAATTTTGAATTTTTAATCTATCACCTGCGAAGAAGTTAAGAAAAAACAAACATCACAATCTGCCAGTGTAGCACTCCAAGAGTTACAATACTAATATGATTCTAATGCAAAGACTGTAAAGAAGTAAGTGTAGAAAAATGCCTGTCAAGCATTCCTTTTTCCTGCAGTCACTAATTTCCTGCAATAGCTTTTGTTTCCAACCAAGAAAATATTAACTTTTTCTCCAAAATCCCATCCAGATTTCATCCTATATGAATGTATTGTTTTGTATCATCAGCAAAATTGCCATGTTTGTATTCCCAATTAATGCAGACGTGGTGTCAGGAACACTGAACACCAGGCTTGTCCCACTGTAAGAACTTCCACTCTTGTGTCAAACTTCCTACAGAGTCAATCTAACCTTCAAACTTGAAAGCTAAAGATAAATTATTTGATATGAGTCACTGCTTGTTGTTAGGAATTTTTTGCTCTGCCACTGATCCAGAAAGTCATGGCAAGGACTAAAGAGGAAAGCTGTCATTCCAAAGTCAATAGCAGCTTTACCATCTACTTCAACGGGAAGAGAGTCCCACAAAGTTCAGAAAGGAATTTCAGAATTTAGCCCAAGTTCAACAACAAAACTGATTTTTAATTGAGAGATTTTGTATAAGAAAACAGTATCTGGTGGGTAATATCTATCAACAATGAGGTATAAGCATGGATATTAACTCCAGGGTAGGACTTAACAGGCAGAAATTGAAAAAGTATAATTATAGTATCTTTGCCATCCTTTCCAATGCTTGACTTTAACAATATTTTTTCTAATCCATTATTGACTTCGCACAACTTTCCATGAATTTACCATAAGAAAAAACACAGTATTTCATGCTCAGAAAAATCCCATGGAAAAGAAAAAAATGGTAGAGAATATTTCAATTGTATCTCTACTTACAGCAAATCCAAAGGATGATGCACTGTATCTCATTACGGAGACAGCTGAAGGAAAGAAAATATTATTTAGAATCACTTTTTATTTTCTTTGCATTTTTTTCTTCTTCTCTTGTTCAAGAGCTACAAAACCAGTTTTAACACATGGATTTACCTTCACCCAATTCCCACTAGAACAACCTGACCAAAAATGTAGACACTTAAAAAATGTCTACATAAAGACCTTGTGCTGCAGGATATGGTTAGGCCACTCCAGAGATTTCTTCCAAAACTCTAATGGGGGAGATCAAGTAGCATTCACAAAGTCTGTTTATGAAACAAGCTGTGTTTTAGATGCAGATTTGAGCAAAAACATTTTGAAATCACAGTATCAAACTCTCAGAAAACTTGACACATCTCAAAGTGCTCCTGGCTCCAGCCAGGAGTTTCAGGCCACCTGATCTGGATGACAGAAAATTACACAAGCCCATTGAGACTTCCTGAGTGCCATCTTTTTGACAAAAAGCCCAAGGGTAACTCATACAGCCCCAAGAAATTCTTCAGATCCCATAATTTCTGTGGCTCCCAATGGAAAAATATCAGTAGGAAACTGATATTTTTGACCAGCTCTGGTTTTTACCTCATAGTACCTTCTAAAAGCTAAACAAGACTAAAAATGAGTTAATACCTAGAAAAAAACACCAATTTTATAATTTTACTCCTCACATCCTAATTTCATCACCTCAGTTTCCAATTCTAGGAAAGCCTGTGCCAGAACAAATACTTCAGTAGCCCAGAGGAATACCAGGGAAGAAGCAGGCAGCCATGGAGGAGGGGTCCCCTGGAGATGGGACTTCATCAAACTGCAGCTCCCAGGCTGACAGCAACCCCAGCCAAGCTCTCAGGCACTGAGCAGCTTCACCCTTCTTGCTGTGTTTTGTAGAAGGACCATCTGAAGGACCACCTGTGCTCCCTGAATAAACCCACAGAACTCTAGCTCCAGTATTAAGAGGGTTTGAAATAAAGCCTAAGAGATTGATTTGACTACTCTTTTATGAACTGATATCAGCTAACTTAATAAGAAGGACACAGTTTTGCAGGAAAAAAACCAAATAAACCAAACAAAACAGACTCATCAAAAACTGATATCAGCTAACTTAATAAGAAGGACACATTTTTGCACAAAAAAACCCCTAAATAAGCCAAACAAAACAGACTCATCAATGACTTTGACAATCTTAGGCTGATGAACACAATATCTAATTCTCAGTGTTCCTTAGAGCAACTGGCAGAACAGACACTATGATTTGACTGTTCTTTTCAGTAACAGCAAGCTGCAGGTCTGTGGCACTTATCTGGATAAACAAGAACTAAATTCTTGGAAAAAATAACCCTTTTGTTAGGGATCTAACACCTAGGTGTGGTCACGAGCAAGCCAGATGTCACAAATACTTGGATTTTATCATTACAGTTAGCCAAAACACAAAGAAAAGTCATCAAGGTTCCTCTCCAGACTCCAAATTTCTCAAAGTTGAAGAGTATTGAAACAGTGTAGATTTATATCTTCCTGTCATTTTTAAACTATCATTTCCCACACTCCATTCCCTAGATAAAAAAAGAAGCTGTATTTCTTGGTCAGACTTGCCAGTGATCTGCAAATTTCAACACTTCACTGCATAATAATATATTGCCTATCAAATTTACATTGTCTGCCTCCTTAGAGGCATATAATTTCAAAATCTGCAGAAGCTGCAAAAAAAAAAATATGGGCATTCACAGGTACACACAAACTTGCAATGTTCCTGTCATTGCTGCTTTCATATGATGCAGCTCAAAGCAACACTTTTACTCCTACTTCTATTTCTAGCTTACCTCTCTAGTGGAATTATCTCCTCAGTTTTTACTAAATTGCCAGTCTCTTTCCCAACTCAGATCCAGACTTAAAACAAACTAACCGTATGGTTCCTTTAAAAATGAATATGTAATTTCTCTGGGTGATGAACTGCATACAGATAGCCACACCTTAAGGAGGCTTGAGGGGACATATTTGATGTATTTAAAGCACAGGGAATTTAGCATGAGAACTATTTTTATTTTATGTATTCTATCACAGCAGTAACACACAATCTGTCTGTCCTGAGCTATCTAAAACAGTAATGAAAAACAAGTATTAACTAACAGTGTCGTACGTCTGCTCAAACCTTTTTGCTAATTAGTGAATATGACTAGGACTGGCACCCTACAACACTAACTTGTAGTGGTAGAAGGCTATAATAAAGGTAATAAAGACCTTTTACGCACTGCAAAGATGTATTTTTTTATTACTTATTGGCATACTGGTTTTCTAATGGAATAAACACCCCATTTCCTTTTCTTTTTCTTTCTGAGTCAAATAACAATGTTAAAGCACCTTCAGCCCTGACTTAAGCACATTAATACTTCTAGCTGGCAAGTACAGTCCTAAAGCTCCCCAGTAAGTCATCCCAGCTTAAACAGTTTGTCCATGGATCCAGGCTCTGTGGCAGTGAAAGCAGCTGTAATATTGGATTACAAGGTATCAGCAAATGCAGGTTACAATAGAGCAACCACATCCACTAAAAACAGCTGGCTCCCCCTCCAGACACTGAAGCTGAAAGGACTCTTAGGGAAGTATTTCTTAGCAGCCAAGCATTTGAGAGCCCTGGGCAAAGGAATAATCAGCGGTACTTTTGCCTCCAGGATCATTGCTGGGCTCCAGGAGCGAAGTAGGGCACTGCATGGATGGGCCACTGAGCTTTTGCTAATCCCTCACCTTCCCTCTTCTCAAAGTGCATTTTCAGCTACTCCCAGATGGGAATAAAACCCCCCAGAGATTCCTAATCTCCATATTGAGCCAGAACAGTGGTGGGAAACAAGTAATGAGGAAAGAACAGAGCAGGCAGCTTAAAACCTCTGTGAGGCCACACTGCCATGACAGTGGGAGCCTGCTTTTAGCTGTTTTATTGGCTAAATTGGTCAACATTTTATTACCTCTACAATAAAGCATATAATCCTAATGCATTTTCCTGACATTTGTAAACAGAACCTGCAAGCAATCAGAAGCTAAAAATAGAGCCAGCACAGTAAGCAACAAATCTGCCACTGTCTCCACCTGCACAGCAATATCAATTTGTAAAGTCTGCCAGGCTATAGGTCAGGTTTTGCTGGAATTCCTCCACCAGTTTCAAAGTGATTCCAAATTTTAAAAATAGCCTATTTCCCACACATTCTACCTTCAACAAAATGAGGGGTTTATTCTTCTCATGTGCCCCAGAAAAAAATCATGTAACTAGGGCCCTAACTCCACAAAATCATTCCAATTTAACTTTCCAGACATCTAGTCTGCACCAGCAGGTTTAATCCAGCTCAAATTTGCTCCAGGCTGAGGACCCTGCAGTTACCCTGGACCTCTTGTTTCCTCCCGTGAGCTGGGAGAGCACCCTGGCACCTTTTTGCACAAAGGTAGGAGACAAGAAGTAGGACAGAAAATTAACTCTGACTCCAGGTCTCTCAAACAAAAAATTTTTGGGATGAATCTGACTACAAATGAGAGATGGCACATAAAACTGCTCCTCTACCTGTAATAGAAGTCTCCTCTTACCTACTCAGAAAGGGAAAAGTTATTTTTAGGCAGCTCCTCTAGATGGGACAATCACTCCATCCTGTTTGCTTTGAAATTAGTCTTTCTGAAAGACACTCTTGGAAGTCAGCACATAAAATAGCAAGGCTTCAAAAGCATATGACCTGCACTTGGCAGAAATCAGACAGGCAATTTGAACACTGCTGGAAGTGGTGGGTTTATGTCTCTATATATCACCATGCAGATCTCGCAAGTTGTACAGTCACGAGCAAGAGGAACTGGAAGTTCTGCTGAATCAGAAGTGAGACTGAAATACAGTCTGTTTTCATTGCCTAGTGTTGATAAAACATCTAAAACTAATGTTACAATAAATATTTCAAAATAAATCCATTCCAAGCAGAGAAAAACAAATAAGCAGTATTTTCTAAAAATCCCTCACAACAACTGAAGGCAAAGAACAGACATGTCTGATAATGTTAATACTTGTTAAAAATACTACTGACCCAGATGAACAGGTACCCATGCCTTTCCTCAGGTGCTTTCTCCCTTCCCCAAAATTCTAGTTGAACAAAATTTAAGGATTTTTATGCACATTCATTAAATTTCTGCAATCAGCTGCAAATGGCTGCAACACATTCATTATCTCAGACACAAGTCTGTCGGATATCTTATCTACATGGGTAGATCCAGAGTTATCCATCAGTGTCATCTTCCTAGATCCATATTTCTATCCCAAAGTAATTGGCAAACTTGTACCAACATTATCTATATAAAATCTTTGGCTCATTTTCTCAGTTTATAATTGCATCAACATGGTAAAGACCCGTATTTCTGCTCAGCACCATTACACTCTTATGTATGTATCTACCAAGTGAAGCCTAAATTTAATGTACGTCAAACCTGGATCTTCATCTCATTAGAATTTATGACCAATTGTAAAGAAGTCCCTAAGAGGGTTCATTTTTCCATCTGCCTGAAAGGTGTCACAGCAACACTTTGCATAATGAACTGCAGGAGAGTCCTAGGAGACTTCAATCCTTGGGGAAGTTCCGTTCTGGGAACTGAGTGAACGAGGCTCTAGAGACAGGTATCAAGTCTTCAGCTCTGCCACTGCCTGGGGCATCATCGTCATGCCAAGAAACCACCAAAAATCCTCAAGGTAACTCAAAAATATTTGGAGATTCAGTAAGACAACAAATTTTGCTGTTGGTAGTAGTAAAGTTTTCCAGGAATAATTGTCTTTCCTTGTCTATTATGCAGTTAATTATTTTGCTTGTTTCTTGGCAGTGGTCAAATCTTTAGCAGCTGCAAACTTTCATAACTTCATTTACTTCAGTGAAATACTACAGCATATATAAGTTGAATGTATTCCTCAATTACTATTTTAGAAGAAGGAAGTTTCAGGATTTTGTGCAAAGGTTTTCCTTTGAGTTTAATCCAAACATTTCTTTCCAGTTCATGTTAGCAGAATTTTTTTAATTACTTATTATTATTATTGTTGCTGTTGTTGTTATTGCTGATTTCAGAATTTTCTAGATTAAGTAGTTCATTTTTCAATATTTCAATTTTAGAATTTTTAAAAACCTATTTTTGTGGGTTTTGGACAGAAATGTCAATTCCCTTTGCTTACATGTTTTTTGTTTCCATTTGAAACTGATTATTCATTATACCACGGTGCTCACCAATAGTAGCGAAGATCAAAGAGCAGCAAAGCAGTCCAGACCTAAAGCTTACCTAGGCTGCAGATTCACTTCTGTTTGATTTGCTTTCACCTTCCCTTTTGCCACCAGAAGAGCAGCCAGGCCTCCACTGGCATGTCCCACAAATGGGCCAGCCTGGGCAAACTCACAGGACTACCCAATCCTGAACTATGAAATAATCCTACTGCAGAAAACAAGGTATAACTTTTCAAATGATGAAAACTTTACCCTTGTGGAGAACACAGTGACCCAGCTTCTCTGTAGTACACAGCAAACTGAGCACACCAGCGATATAAAGAAGCCTGGTATAAAGCCCCTGAACGATAGAGACACACAGACACTGACTGTAAATCTGTTCCTGATTTCAGGAAATGAAAAAAGAATCCTGGGATATCTTTTAACAGCTGCTGCAATATCTTCTGTATACAACAAGCTTTCCCTGCAACCCTTCAGTGAGTAGAGCACTAATAAATGGTCAGCCAACTATACCAGAGCTGTCAATTTTGTATGGCAGTCTTTCCCAGTGTAGCTAGAGATGAACACCAGAAACCATTTATTTAGGGAAAGGCAGCTCCCATCAGGCAGAGTTAGCAGCAATTTCCAGGGCTGCTCAGAGCCCATGCAGGAGCAATATTCCAGCAATATTCCAGCTTGTGCAAGTGCTCTGTAAAGCACAGGAGAGAGCAGGATCCCTCCTGTCTGGCATCCCACTGCTTCACACACTCCCGTGCTTCCTCTCTCAGGTGCCAACCTTCTGTTTTCAAACAAGATCATCTCAAGAAAAAAAGAACACAAATATCAGAGAAAAGGAGGACTTGATCTTTTTATTTAGTATTGGCTTTCCAGGGGGCCAGAACTAAAAGAGGGCCCATATGTTACAGCTCCAGTTGAGCTTTATTGGGATGCTAAATGCATATGTTGGCATTTAAGAATAGATATAATGAAACTTTTAGGTCTATAAAAAAACAGCTAGATATGTGGTGCAAACTCTCTGCAACTGAATATACAGGTGCATAGTTTCATCTGTTGTATTTCAAATGGGGTCACTTGAACCACCCAAAATAACTCACTGCAATGACATTAAAGCACATTGTCTTTTAATGAAACTATGTATTATTGATGCCCCAACTCCAAATATAACAACTGAAATGGCCTAGAATGTTGCAAATGCCTGTAACTGCACATTTACCAGGGAGTTTTTTGCAGCTTATGCCTACAATCCACAAGCTTTGTAATTTCGAGCCTGGAACCAGATTCCAAAACCAAAGGAAGCAGTTTGACCCTGAACAGGGATAAGGAAGGAGTGATGCCTTGGCTAAAAAAGCCACAAATTACCACAAATGTTGGGAGATATCAGACACATCCAACAGCTGTTTCTAAAGCCCTCTGGCCAAGATTTGTAACTTGCTGTATCCAGACAAGGGTTATCTAGATTTAATGACCTGAGAGACTCTCCAAACACAAAATTTCTCCCATTTTTTTGTTTTACTGACTGGAGGCAAGAGAAGCATTGAGGTCATACTCAGCACAAAAGAAAAAAACTGTTCTTGGGAGTCTGACCAGTTGGTTTAAAACAAAATTAACAGACTAAGCCAGTACACTGAGGTGAAAACCCTTATCTGACCTAAAGGGGTTTCTGGAAGCTTCATAGGGATTCAACGAACTCATGTTTTATAAATGTGTCCTCAAACCTGTAACAACTTGGACACAGATTAAACATTTTTACCAGTCATTGAAGGTTTTGAATTGTTAATCAAAGAGATGAAACACTGCCATTATTCTCAGGTTCTGGTAAGTTCCTGTCCTGTGGTCACATTAGAAAGATGAAGAGATCCTTTCAAAAAGATAATTAAAGAGAGATATTGTACAAAAGCTCAGATGTATTAACATAGAATTTATATGCAAGGATTCAGGCTAACTGCAGCACAACCAACAATGAATGTATGAATATCATTGGCTGTGCTATTGGCTGTGTATTGGTGCCTGTAAGAAAAAAAAAATACTGCTAATTTAGAAGCACAGCACACTTAAAAGAACATAACCAGTGAGAACTGCATCCTCTGCCCCAACAGGATGATTTGCCTCCATTCCTGTAAAGAAGCCTACTGGTTTAATTTTAAAAAGATGCTCAACTTGAAGTTTGACAAATTTAGAATAAAAGAAATATATCATAAAAGTCCAAGAGCCAAAGCTCCAGACTCAGGGTATTTTTTAATTTATTTTTGCTTATTTTTATTTATTTTTATGCTCCTATTTCAAACTTGACTGTGAGCAAGTTGGGGTATTTTAGAAATCAAGAGCATTAAAACAAATCAGTGCTGCTGTTAAAAAAAAATAAAAACAATTAAGTATCCTCAGAGCAGCAGACAGACAGACACAACCCAGTTTTAAATACCTGGAATCACACTGCAGTCCAACCTCTGCTCCACATAAACTGGCTGAGAGAAGTGCAACATGGATGCAGATGAAGAGAGGATTTGGTTAACTCTGTCATATATTCTAGAAGAGCATCTATATTTCTAGAAGTATTACAATTGTCCTGTAGCTTAAATATAGTTCTTAAATAAGAAAGAAAAATGCTATGTATGGTTTAAGTTTATTCCAGTTCAATTCTTCCCAGAAGTCTTTAAATTTAGAGAAAATAAACACATTTTAGCCATGGTAAGCATTTAAAACCAGTTCACAAAGGCACTGGCTAAATTCTCACTTTTCCTCATTGACTGTAAGGACTCTTTCTTAGTATGCTATCCATGATACATCACAGATGAATTTTCAACTTATGAACAAACAGAAACCTTCCAGACAATACTATTTTCACTGAAATTCCAGGTAAATATACAAATTTTTGAACAAAGTTCTTTTATTTTCCCTAGAATTTCAGTAAAATTTTAAGCAGCTAATCAGATGAAGAAATGCAGAGCAAAAGTTTGTATTTACCATGAGAGGTTTTCCAACAAATTAAAATCTATTTCATTGTATGGATTTTAAGTTTTCACTATGTGTATGGAGGAAGTTAGGGTTTTGAGGTCATCATAGACATGTAACTCTATTTACAATTACCTCAAAAATAAAACAAACTGAACAATTACAGTAGTTTTCTTATTTCAGAGGAAAGGAAACAGAACTGGACCAGGGACCACAGGAGATATTTGAAGATCAGAGATCCAGAGTAAGTTTAATAACCCAGAAGAAGTGGACTCTGAAGAGAGAGTGTGACTGTGTGGAAAGGCAGGTAGATCCAGGTGGCTGGCACAGTTTCTCACACCATACTGCCAACCCTTAAACTTTTTCTTTCCTAGTATTCTTATCTCTGAAATGGGATGCAAGTACTTCCACAGCCCAGGATGTTACGCAGGGAAAATCATTTTGCTGTATGAAAGGATGGAGTAATTCTGCAAAGAGTGACAGCAGGCACCATGAATATCTTCTCTATTCAAATAAACTGTGTAGTGCTATGTCCTCCCTTTTATGATATTTCACATTCTCAAAGCACTGCCTTAACTTTTAGACCTGCAAACTTTACCCATGGAAAACAGTACCCAATTAGAAACGATCTGTAGGAGCTTTATGGCATTCCCATAGCTCCACAGTTGTGAGAGACTATTTTTATACTAAACGTATTTGAACAGACTTCTGAAAATCAAAGCAGATTTCCTTCTACAGAGAAATACAGCACATCTTCAGAAGTGTATCAAGTGCTGAAAAAAAAAACATTTTCAAAATAATTTTGCATTGTCCTTTAATTTGCACTAGGATAATGTAACTGTAATTACTGACACTGATGTGACTAGTGCACCTCCAGTGATAGGTTTTTAAAGCTCATTTTTGTCCTGCTGAAAACGTCTATTTTACCACAAATGCAGTGGGAGCCATGAATGCAAAGGTGACTATTTTAAGCATCCTTCATTTTAGCTTCCTTTGAAAAGTTCTGGATTTGGAACGGAGAAAAATGAGTCCATACAAAACTGTCAGCTGGACACCAAATAATGAATACACCCTAAAAAATTATAAGAAAGAGCTGTTAAAAAATTACATTCAAACTCAGGTACTTGAGAGCATAGAGGCAGGCTGAAACTTTTTTTAAAAAGCTATTTCTAGTATAACCACTTATCTGTGTTCCATTTTTTTATGAAGGTAAAAGAAAATATTTGCTTGGCATTGTCCTTGATATTTTTGTCTGGTTCCTCCCTTAACTCACAGGTGGTTTTCTTGCAATGCTGTTCTTGAGGGGGATAAACAGAAATAGAAAAAAATCTCTTCACTTCTACATTTGAGATTTAGAAACCTAAGGCTGCTGCTCTGGTTGGAGCCCATCCACACCTGACCAAAACCAAAACTGGAGATTTATATTCATTTCTCTATGCATGGCTCTCCTGAACGTGCCAAGAATGGAACAAGGTGTGCGTGAGCACAAGACCAGAAGAAATTCACACTCATGACAGTTCATCTCATATGAAATGTTTGTTCTCTGAGCATTTTAATGAACTTAGAAATATGAAAACCAAGGAAGATCCAAACTGAAAAGTATAGGTTGTTGAAAGATAATTAGTTGCCTTCACAGCCTTTTTCATCATCCCTATGGATTTCAGAGACAAGACACGTATCAGGGCACCCCTATTTAATTAGAAGGCTAGTGAGCAGCTCCAGAGCCAAAACAAGCTGCCCAGTACAATTAAGCTGGCTGCCAGCATATAGCACAATCTTAGAGACTTTTCCTTTTATAAAGGGAGATTAGGAATGCGCCATCCCAGGCATCTCAGTGACTTAAAGCAGAAACTTTAAAACCTGGTTTTACATACACATCTAAACGGAATTCCAATTTAAAGTTGCTTTTTGATATAAAAAAATTTAGATATCTCCACTGGCTGTGGGAAAGGACACCTGATCAGACTTCTCCAGCCCATTTTTGCATGTAGGAGCGTGAGGACCTATTCTCAGAAGTTAAGAACACAGCATGTCATGCTAAGGACACCTATACATGCTTCCTCACAGCTCCTCATACCCCATTAAATCCTTCTATTTAATCTTCAGTTTTAACAAGTGAGGGTTCAATTCCTACCATGTAACATCTTAAACTAGTAAATCTCTCCCAGAGCTGTTCCCACACTCTAAGAATCTGCAGTTTTAAAAACATAAAATCACTTGCAGTCTCTCTACTGGTCAGTATGTTCAAGAATTTCTTTATGTGGTATATTTGACAAAGCACCAAAATTCACACCTGGAAGAGTTATATTGGAATAAAGTAATAGATATTTTGGAACTGAGGGTAAATTGGGAAAGCTATCACAATTACAATAAATTTTACTGGTCCACTTTGCTAATAAACCTACAAAATGCCAAAACAATAGTCTCTCTGAATCAGCAAGTTTATTCATAATTTAATCTCAGTACTGTCCTATCAATATTTATTTACATTTACTGTATTGTCAGATAATTTGTGGCAGTTTATATTGTTACACTATAAACTCATTTCTATGGTCAGAAAACTGGAAATAAAGAGATGACTGAAAATGTTACGTTGTTCATTCAGTTAGACCAAATGGCAGATTTTATCACCTGTTTCCATGTATTTTATCATGGGTCATGATCAAAATAACATTTAATTCTCTGATAGGGAAGATTATGTTATTTGCACAAAGCAGTGAAATAGCCCAGGTAACTCAAGTAAAATGGATTGATTTCAGCTCACTAACTAAAAGATAGCAGACCCTGGCTCTACTTGTCCTACAGCTGCTGGAATGCCAGGAAATCTTCAAATTTGAAGTGGATTATTATGCTCCTTTAATAAAAATCACCAAGCAATGAAAATTCACCCTTCTTGGACAAACTTAATTAAACAGTCAAGTTCTGAACACAAACAATTCTGCTAAATAGATAAAAAGTCAGGAAGAAAAATTAAAAAAGTAAATTATCTGTGCTGTCTTTTATCTTTCTAAGCTGAAATATAAACAAACCTTCCTGGGAGAGAAGCAACTCTCTGCTGGTTCTCTGTTGAATGTAACTGTAGGGAGGAATTGCAGGCCCTTCAGACAAATCTCTTCCTCAGACAGTGTGTTAATCTCAACAATCTATTGCTACGGGCTGCAATAAAGAACCCTGTCATCAATCCTCCTTCAGTGTTGCAGCATGAAGATGCTCTGACAGCAAGGATACCACAGACACACTGCACACATAAAATAGCTCTCCACTCAGGCTTAGTCTACAGCTCGAGAGCAAACCCAGTGTATTATGTCAGCTGTGAGCTCCAAGTCATTAAGCAAAAATTAAAATGAAATATGAGCCTTACTAACAAATTTTTGTTGTTCTGTGTTTTTTAAAACAAGCCCTGTTAGTAGCTTTGAAATGCAGTAATTCTAAATAAACTATCTTGCAAACCTGTAATGCATTTTCTAACAAAAACTTTTAAAAACTGTTGGCAGTTTTCCTCCAGTTGCACAGTCTTGACTACAGCCAGCAATAGGGAATCATATCCAGCAGTTCAAAGACTGGGAAGAGCTTCCCTGATGGATACAGAGTTGTAAAACTAAAAGAAAACCCACCAAGTGACTGACATACCACACTGCTCTGCATCTGTCCAATTTTAGAGTAATTGGCTTGACATACCTTCTGCTGATTCTGATCAAAGTTAACAGAAGACTTGCAATCATCTCTGATGATATGAGCTTAATTTCTCTGGACAGATAACAGTCCAGATAATATCATAAAAAATGGGATGATAAGATAGGGGGATATTACAAAGTTGTACACTGCTATTTACAACACATAATCAGGTCAGTAAAACTCAAACTCCGTCAATTGTTTTTTTCCGTTCCATGCACAACTACTCCTAGGAGTAAGCCCTTGAAAAGCCTTGCAAACATATTCCCAGCATAAAACCTATTATGTCAGGCAACACATACGTATTTTTTTAACAAACAAAGAATTTCTGCTGTTGATCTTTTGGCTTTTCTTTC
Source organism: Corvus brachyrhynchos (assembly GCF_000691975.1). Lineage (NCBI taxonomy): Eukaryota > Metazoa > Chordata > Aves > Passeriformes > Corvidae > Corvus > Corvus brachyrhynchos. The sequence goes on along the minus strand of NW_008239283.1, from coordinate 4,123,411 downwards.
CTGTTATGCAGCCTTCAAAACTAAGAAGAAAATTTTATGTGTCAGTATACAGGGAATGTTTAAAGCAGAGTTGATAGGCACTTCACTTGGAATCCAAATTACTTTTCAGTGGAAGACACTAAGCACCAACAATCCATGGAATCATCTAAAATATCCTGACTTAATTTTTCTGAAATGATAAGCATAGTCTCTGAAAATCCAGTTTCAAGATCTCTGCAGTTGCCCTTCTGAAAATGGATCTAACTTTAAATGGGTTAAAATGTCTCCAACAATATGACACAGCAAAAGTTTTTAAAATTTTTGGCAGCACTATATTTTTTAAAACATTTTTTCAGATTATTGAAAGCAAAAAACCCAAACATGCGCACACACTTTTATCATTCTTAGATCTTCATCTGCTCTCCTTTTAGAGATCAGCCAGTATCTACTATTCTCTGGCTCCATATATCAGTAATGATGGGTTTGTGCTGGTTTTCTTTATTCATTTGTAAATTATTTATGTTGAGAATACTTGCTGGTTTAAAAAAGAAGAAACCTAGAATTACTAACACCAGAATGCTGGTCTTGTACTTAAAAAAATCCAGTGGGTCTGGATTTGCAGTCACCAATCCTGACCCTTAACCTGAGATTAATTTAGTAGAAGTGGTGGGTTTTGTGATGCCTGAGAATTGTAACACTACTGTAGCACTGCAGATAGACCAACCATGCCTTGCTCACTATTCCCACTGTGGCAGAGTTGTTGTTTTCCTTCCTTGGCAAGGCGAGGCTTTAAACTTCCTTGGCCTGATGCACCGGTGCAGCCCCAGCCTGGGTCCCTGAATGACGCAAGCCCCGCTGCCCCAGGTGGATTCACTTGTGACTCCACTCGTGATTTCCCTCGCCTGCTGCCTGGTGAGGGAAACGTGTTCCTTCTGCAAAGCCTTCCAAGCCAGAACAGGTATTTCATATTCAATGACAGCTCTAATTGTGTTAGCTCAGCCACTGCTCTGGATGACCTCAAAGCCTCCCCCACAGGTGAGACATCCTTTTAAGTTTACAAATTACTGTACTGTTTTCCCTGGGTTGCTCTTACTCATCCTTCCAGCTGCCTGGTGGTCAGGGCCATGAAACAATGCTAACTCTGCTTTGCAGCAGCACAAAAGAGACTGCAGCAAGTTCATGCAGCCACTTGAAGAGAAAAATCAAGAAAAAAAATCAGCAGTGTAAAATGAATGTAAATGATCTGAAGGTAATGTGTGCAAGCACATGAGTTAGTTATCATTGTACTCTTGTTATAGAAGAGGCTAACAAGTACTTTCCCTTTACCCCCAAGCATACCAGCTCAGGAGATATTGCAACGTGCAAACAAGTCAATTATATTATCATGTTAATAGTCGCTTACTTTTGGAAAGCAGAAGGAACAAGTTACTTTTTGTCACCTGTGCAAAGAGAATTACAGTGAGTTTCGGAGTACTCTAAATTCACCTCACTGTCTATTTCATGGTAACTTGACTGCATACATAGGAGGTGATTGCATACATGGGACTCTATGCATACACAGAGTCTCAGACTGTGTAAATTTACACCAAGTTCCTCAGACATGCTTGTTATTTATACTACTTGATTATCTTCCCATCATACAATTGTCTGTGTTTGTAACGCTCCACCAAAATTTAAAATTTCCCATTTTGAATAGAGTGTAGTAAAGAAGTCTAAAAATTTCCATGGAAATTATTGAGATAACTTGATCAATGACAGTGCTGGATAAAAGAATACTTACAAGTGAAAACATTATTTTGCAAACATATGTTTGAAATGCTGAAAGATAATATCTTTTCTTCAAATGAGAATTTTTAACAGCTTCTTAAGTATCCTGATTACTTCCTTTTGCATACTATCTCTTAAAAAATATGCTGCCATACACTATTTCCTTTTGCCAAAAAATAAAATTAAGAAAAGGCAACTGAAAGAAATCTCCAGAGAGAAAAAAGTTAATTCAGAGTTAGAGCTGAGGCTTCTCTGGGGTAGGAAGTAGGAATGACACAGCTGCTTCAGATGGAAGCCATGAGATTAGTCACAGTTCACACATAAAGTCTTGAAAGGGCTTTAGAACAATTCTGAAATTTCTTCTGCAGCAAGAATGTATCCTTGTGCAGGAAAGGAGGGGATCATTCTGAACATACACACTGCAGACAGTTAACCCTAACAACGTTTGTAAAATGGATTTGCAATCTCCCATGTGTCCCATTCTGTCCTATGGCACAGAAACCAATCTTTATAATATGCATATATCTATGGGCTTGTCATTTCAAAGAAAATACTTATTTAATTTCTGGCTTCCTTTGCATTTTTTCATAAATATATGACCGAAAAAAGAAGAGCCATGGTTCAGGATCAGTCACCAGGTATGCTATAAGTCCACTTTCTGTGGCATTTAGCATTAGCATAGTATTTTGAGTTATCAGCCACAAGAGTGTACAAACTATCCAGGAGGGATCTTGGGGCACAACTCTCCCAGCTGTGCTATCCAAAACTCTGGTACACAAATGACCTCTTGGAATGGCAGTTCACTTTCAACAGACATTCCAAACTGATGTAATCAAAATCCTGAACGCTGTTTGATGGATCACAGTCACAACAAGGAAAATTCAGAAGGATCAAAAGCCTAAATCATACTCTAAAGATTCCATTTATTTACTTTTTTTCATTTGTTTGCTTCAGATGCATGACCTTCCCAGGAATGCATAGCAAAAGCATCCCTCTTTTGTACAAAGGACTTCTTTGGAATCTGCTTTTGCCATAAGCCATAACAGGAACAAAATGACAGACCCCTACCTTGCCAGCTGTGTGTTAAAGCCAACACTGATTCCTACCTGATTTCACTGTTGGAGATGTGCTTCTGGTCAACCAGACCAACAGGTTACAAACGTTACAATGGGAATTATGAGCAAACTCATTACTGGCATGGCTTTTAATATTCTTCTCATTTCCAGACTAGAAAGGAAGTACCTGTGTTCGCCTGTTCTCGTACAATTAAAATTATTTATAAAATTAATCTTGCCCATTAGTAGCTCAAATATGTCCTCCCCATGACTCTGGCTTGCATCCACACTGTCCAAGTTTGGTCCCCAGTGCTGGACTGGCCCAGAGCTCATCTCAGCTGGAACCTTGCTGGATATCCGAGCACAGAGATCTGATAATTACTGACTCACATGCATTTACAGAACACTTTCATTAACACTAATTTAATTGGAAATATTTTCAATATCAGAGTCTCAATAGACAATGACTTGTTGGTGTTTTATACTGATGAAGTAGGGTCCAAAATAAGCCACTTCCTTAAGAACTGGGTAATGATTTTTGACCAATTATTGCTTTTGCTGCAACTGAAGCATTTACTCAAAAGAAAATACAACAAAGGAGTAAAAGGTACTTATCAGGACTTGTCAAGTAAATATGCTGGCAAGAACTTTAAACAAAATTGTGAATGATTTTTGTTCATTCTGTACATTAATACAAATTATTCTCTCAATTGTTGCTGCTATGATTTTATGTCATGAAACAACAAGAAACAGTGATTATTTGATCCATATCTTTGATGTTCTTTAACAAATTCAGGATTAAAAGTCTGCAGCTTCATACTGATGCAAATGCAATCAATGAATTCTTAAATTCTACTGTGAAAGAAATTGTAAAAACAGGTGTTGGCATTTGGGAACTGCAGTGCTGAACACAGGCCAGATGATTAATTTCATGACAGGTACCATGGAAAGCAGTCTCAGAAAGAAAAGTTCATTGAGACAGCCAGAAGAATATATGCACAAACAAATGGAAACAATTTTATAAATACTCAGTAAAATTAGACATTTATCATCCATTCAAATTGGCTGTTTGTGCCAATCTGGTTTCCCTTTATAATTCAGGTTCCACCTATCTAAAACACACAGTTTGGCAGATTTAGACAGAAGTCTGAATTGGCATCCAGCAATACACAGATTCAGATTTTTACACCTGAAGAAAAGGTTAATTATTTACAATCACTTTGATTATTTGCAAATTTGGATCTGACAATAACCAGGGACTGGGCCTTTAATACTCTGTTATGTTCAGACAAATTCTCAGAAAAGTAAAAAAATCTGCTTGTGCTAAATTTTTTTTAAAATTTCTGGCAGCTGACCTGAAATGGATGTACAGCATCTGCTTCCTCTCAGCACCACTTTAAATTTGTTCAGTTCCATACCAAGAACATTTTCAATTCCTTATAGATTCAATTCCTTATAAAATTAACTCTGTGAGAAAGTTCTGATCCATAGGCAAAATAACTGTCAAAATAAAGCACATCAGTAAGGTGTTGGTCCATCCTTAAACTTCAAAAGAACTCCTTAAGAATCCATGTAAAAGTTTATCACAGCAAGGATAATGAAAATATCCTTTCTTCCTTAAATAATTCCTAATGTAGCTTGAGGAACAATATGTAACTCACCTTTTATTTTACAATTAGACAGAAATATTGTCTGAATAAAAATATCTAGAAACAGCATCAAAGGAAACCCTGTATAATGTCATTGCACAGGTTTGTACAGATTATTATAAACATTAAAAGACAGAGGAGTGTCTGCATAGCAAGTCCTGAGGAGATGAGGTGATTTCCTAAAGAGTCTGGTCAATTAATGATATACCTTGATGTTACTTTAAAGATGCAGGTCCTCTCTGTAACAGGTTTTAGTGCAATGTGTTTCTTGTGACACATAACTCCATTATGAGAACATGAAATTTACACAACTATGTATTCTTGTCTTCCCTTGTGTTTCTTTTGGAATTACTGCAGAACAAGCACCATCCCCAAAGCTACTCAAGCAAAGAAAAAACACAATTAAAACAACTGGCCAAAACCACTCCCTCAGCCCCGAGATGTTACAAAGGATATGAGAAGATGTAAGCAAGTACAAAGCAGAATTCACATAGAATCAAATGCAAACTAGCCACTTGTATGCATCTTCCAACTGAAAAAAAGGACAGTTTAGCTCAGGAAAAGTACTAAACAAACGCTCCCATGTGTTTTCCATGTATGTGTAGGCACAATTATACATGCACTGGGAGGAGGGAAGGTAAACCGAACTGAGCTGACAGATTTGGCATTTGTGACACTTGTGGAAACACAGAATGGAAGAAGTAGAGCTGGCCTAAACCATCAAAGGCAAGAACAGTCACACTTGTCAGCACCCATCACCAGCAGATCCTTTCTAAGGCCCCAGCCTTGTGTCACCAGCACAAAATGCTTCAAGTGGGGGAAAACAAGGGAAATTGTGTGGAGGCTTAAAACATCCTCAAACTCATCCCCCAAGGCCAAGCTTCTCCTTTTCACACCTACCACAGCATCTGCTGCCCCAGCAAAGTGAGAGCTGCACAGTTCAGCTCATGAGGTGAGAGGCTCCAAACCATAACAGCTGGGCTGTTTGGCCCCAGCTTGGGCAAGGCTGAGCCCTGCTTCATCCATCCTGCCACATCTTCATCTGTTACCATGACAACACTGACATGTCCCCATGCTGCAAAGTGCTCTTACTTTAAATATTGCATAAATGAACATAAATCTTGACTATATCTCTTGCAGCTATTGTTTGTGGAATGGGGGCAGTATTCCTCTTAGTTTTATTAGAGGAAGAAATATTACACAGATCAGTCATACTGTTATTCATTGAACATTGAAGAATTTCAACAGTGCAAACCAGAGAAATGTTAATATTTTTTATGAGAAGCAGCACAGTAAAAACTTCTGTATCTTGAGCACAGACAAGGGCAGTTTCAACTAATTTTCAGTCCTGAAAAATTCAGGCGTATCAGAAAGAAAGACCTTCACAATAACTTATTTCAACTAAGAAACTTAAGGTATGTCAAGTCATTTTTTTTTCCAAATGTCTCAATATTCTAAAGTGAGTATTTTGTGGAGAGTTCCAATTAACAGTTTTGGATATTATAATTTTTAATTCCTTTAGGATATTAATCATAAACATTGAACAGCTTTTCAGGATAATAACACTCCCATCTGTCTCTATCTGAGTTTTAAAGCATGTACTTGTAAACCTGTAACAGTGATTCCATTATTTTTAATGCTACATTCATAAAAGTGTTTGAGACAAACCCAGAAATAAATTAGATCATCCTAGTTTTCTGTTCGATTAAAATAGTTTAAGAACAAATATGTAAGCAAAGAGAAAAAAGAACAGCCAGGCCTTTAAAAAAAATCAGTTTTCCACTGCAAAGGCCTATGAAGACATCCACATAGGCATTATAATGCAAAACCACCCACTACAGAAACCAGCCTCTTTTGTGAGCTTTCTACCCTGTCCCCTCCTTTCCATGCAGAGAGTATGGAGCTTCTACTAATGCCTGATAACACATATTTATATTTTTTATTACTTGTACACATATATTGCAGAATCAGATGACACTGGGGAGCAGGGTACTTTTGTTGGCAAATACGCAGCAACGTTGTAAAGATCTATAAGGAAATGCATTAAATAAGGTCAGACTCATCTTTAATCATTCCCTGCATTTTATTTATAGATAGGCAGATAGATATTTCATCTTCTCATTTTTCTTTCAGGCCCACTTTTGGCGGCTGCTGTAGCATTTAAATAGAGTTAATCAGTTCCCTCCAGAGCAAAGGCAAGTACTGTAAACAGAGCTGCAGGGCTCAAGGGATGTTCAGCAAATGTGTTCAATCAACACTTGCTCCTTCTGAGAGGATGTGCCTCTGCATCAGATTCAGCCCTTTGCTGTTTGAACAGCGTGGCAGCCTCTGCCTGTGCCATGATGTGATTTGGATTGAGAGGAAAAGGCCAAGAGGTTATTCCAAAACCGCATTGAAATGAACAGTTTTCATCTAATGAGGATTATCTCATTTACATTTGAAAACCTGCTCCCACCCCAAACCTGCAAGTCACAAAAGAAGGCACGTGCAGGGCTGGAGCTGCTGGTGGGGAGGTAGATTTCAGTTTACTCTCCCAGGACTCTTAATCTATATTAACACATCAGTTATCATCACTGAAATAAAGATTTGATTAAGCAAACTAATAAAATCTTGAAATACAATTTTTTTTTCTGATTAAGTAAATTTTGGTAGAAAATATCAAGCTTATGAGCATAGCGTTTTTTGGCACATGACATGGTGCAAAATTTGCTGATCTTAAATATGATGGTAAAAAATAAGTCATTTAGTCATAATAAGCATTAAAAAAAGGATCCTGATGAATGTCACCAATAAATAAGTGTCAAGTAGAAGTCCTGATTCTGCCACAGAAACTGGCAATTTCAGCCATGTTCAATACCTCCTTTAAATTGGCTAAGATTACCCAAATTCTTATATGTAACACTCTCTCTCATTATTTTAGTGGATTATAGGTTAATTATGAAAAGATTTAAAGCCTTCCCAACCTATCACTTTACATCCCTGAAATCCTTTAAGGAATGAACACGGGGCCACTGTGCACACAGACACATAGGTTCCTTTCATCTCTAGAGCCAAGCTGCAAGACTCCAATTTTCCATTAATTAGATAATCTTTCAGAGGATTATTTGCTAATTATCCTCAGTAGGTTTTCAGCATATGAAAAAAACACATAGAAGAAATTAAAAAACAAAAAAAGAAATCCTGAGACCTCTAAGAAACCTGGAATGTTATGTGAAGAGCAATATGGTAATACCTCACAGATGCTCTGGAATCCTTCAACCACAACATGCCAGGTGTAACAACCTACTTGCTTTAACTGCTCTGGGCAACAGAGCACCCAAGGTCTGTCAGACTTCAAACTCATCCAACACCAGACAGGACTTTAAAATAAGATTATTTCACTAAAAAGCGTGTTTAAGCAACTCCTTGACAGATTTGTAAACAAACACAAAAAATAAGTGTGATGTCTAATACCTGTGTGTCATTTATTAGCTGTGAGAATTTCCTTCTTTTTCATTCTGCTAGCAGAGCTAAGGATAGACACAGGAGGGATTTTTGCACTTATAATGACCAAGCACCATTTCTTAAATGACGCTTATTTTCCATGTAGTCTCTTCCTAAAAAGATACATTTGCCTGGGTGGGAATTTTCCCTCATAAACCTCCCTACTAAGAACTAACTAATCAGTCAGTTTTACCTCTAATGTTTCATCCTGACATGAAATTCAAGCAAGACATATTTGCCACTTCCTTAGTAATGAAATGCTATTTGTGGCAGTCTTAGGATGCTACATGATGGTGCTTTTGAAGCATGCAGCCCTTTCTGCCACACCTAAAAAGTATTAACATGGGGATAGGATATAGTCATACGATGCTAACAGGATTCATTCTGCCAGAACAGCTCATATCCTGGTATGTAATATGTATTTTGACAATCCCTTTTCACACATCATGGTTGCTGCCACTAAAAAGTGCACAATAACTTTTGCATGTGATCAAAATTCTGTGGCAATGAATTGAAATTTGAGGATTCTGATGTATTTGGGCAAGGTTACAACTTTATCAGTATTTCTGGGGTTTGGAGGACATGCATTTTCTACGCACTCATGCTGCCTACATGCTTTTTGCAATGCCACATAAATAAAGGTATCAAAATGAGTAAATATACAGGTCAAATGGGCTGAACAAGAAATATTGAACTACTGCTTCCATTAGAGCTGGACATGAGGTAATAAACAAGCACTATCAGACTGTGTGCTTGAAGAAACCTTATTTTTCCATCCTTGCAATTATAAATATTCATTCTTACAGACTTTCTTTCACTTCCTTTCTTTCTCTCACACAGTTAAATTGACATAAGAGCTGTCTAGTTCCGGGGTTTGAGTTTCTCCATGTCCACCCAGAGACTGCATCTATAAGCAGTGAATCTCTCCCAACTGCTACTTACTTACCCAAATTCGACATCTGCAGCCAGAAAGGATGAAACAGGAAGAAGGAGCTGTCAGACTTATCCTAGCAGCAGCAGAGTTTTCTTCCTTCACCTACTCCCAGCTAACCAAAACATGGCACAGCGCTCTGGCTGCTGTTCTTGACTGTTCCAGCTGGTGGCTGGCATACCCTCCTCCATTATTTCCAAGACATAGAAGTGCCAGGTCTGTTCCAGGATCTCCCACACCCAAAATCTCAGCAGCAATGTGCAGGCACATGGCTTGATGCAACTGAGACCAGCAAAATGATACCTCAGCCAACTATCCAGAGAAATGATGGATCAATGCTGGCAGCTGCAGACCACAGCCTTGTTTGCTGCTGAGTCAAGAGTTTGCAGCACGTTTGACAGCAGCAGACGCAGCCAAGTGTGTTTAAGTTTCAGCAGCCTGGAAACATCCTGCCAGCAACTCCAGAGCCACAAAAACCCTAATAAAGACATCATCCAAGTTCATTACCCTCCAAGTACTTACTGGATTTGCACTTGGGTCACTGAAGTCAAGAGAGACATTCAGACAAAGTCAGGCATTGGTTTATGAAGAATTTGGGTACCTTGGGTATTCATTGGAAATTTGGAGAAAAACAAAACAAACAAAAAAATATTGTGTATATGTCTATACATTAAAAAAAATCCTTACCTTTTGGTGATTTAAAGGAAAGGTAAAATCCTTACCTATAATAGATTCATAAATACTTCCTATGTTACATTTCTGGTGTAATGTGCTGATGTTTTGGATTACCATAGATAGAGTAAACTCAAGAAAACTCATATTATTTTCCTCTAGCACTTGTACATAGCATTCTCCTGCTAACTAGAAGATTTTTCAGTTTGACGGAAAGAAAAGAACAACAAATGTACAAACTGCTCAACAAGAGCTGATGGCTTTCTTAGAGCACTTTAGAAACATCTGGATTAAATGTTCACCTCACAGGTGTATAGGCTCTGTGCCTATACTTCCTTGAGAAATGCTTTTGTAAAGAAGTAAGGCACCTAAGTTTTGAAGTTAAAATAATGAAATAAAAGGTACTCCAGTCTAATGTTCTTCAGTTGTCTGCAATCTAAAAGTCCTTGTATCAGATCCAACATGCATATTAGGGAAAAAAGAAATCTGTTTGATTTCTATTTTTAAAATAACTGGAATAAAACAACGGGTACAAAGCTTCATATGTATAAGCAGCCTGGAACAGACTTCATTTTCCAGCAGAATTCCTATTACATATGCAGACCCTGAAACATAAATATTAATGTCAACAACAAAAATAATTTGTATTTATGTCTGTTTGTGGGGAAAACAGATGCACTTAGTAACACCACTCATGCCACTATAGTCTACTGGAATACATCACTTTCTAAAATACATTAAATACTCACCTTGTGAGTAGGGTTTTTTTGAAAGACTCATTAATCTCTCCATAAATACTGGATGTTCTAATGGATTGAGTCACTGTATTATTGTAGTTAATCCTTTCCCAAAAACAAGACACACAACTGTAATATAGAGCAAGAGGTTGCTCAAATCAAAGCTAAGTTATAGAGAGTTTAGAATTAAAATTCTACACTTACATTATGCCAGTTCTGCTTAACCAAACAAAAAGAACCATGTATGGTCAAACAGATCAGATTCTATTTTACACTTCAAAAAACAGTCACAAAAGACCAGAGTAAAATTTCTACGGGAGTACAAAACTCACAATGCTCCGGTAGAGTGTAGTATCAGTTTTGCTGCTGAAAATACTTCTGCACACACCAAGTTCCTAGAAACTTACTTTTTTCAACTCTTATTGAGAAGTCACACACAAACCTTTATATATTAACAACTTGCAGTCTAAAATCATCCTGGAGATGGCTAACACAACTAGGCTGAAAATAAATTCAGATTTCAACCATGAAACAGTTTCAATTCAAGCTCTAGCACACGCACTGAGGCAGTTCCATTTGTGTCCAACGGTAACTAAATTTTAAAAATTCAAACAAAGAAATGTAAATAAATTATATATATAATATTGCTGCTTATTCTGAAACTACCATTTTTCTCAATCCCTCCCCTTCCTCCCAGTCTGATATTCTAAGAATATAATCCATCAAACATCGGATTTATCAATGAAGGAGCCAAAAATACCCAGTAACCAAAGCTGTATGAATAAGGTGCCCTTTCTGCCCCCCACTATACCTAATTCTCATGATCACCATATGAACCTCACATGATTGGCCTCAGCCCTTTGATCCAGCCTCTCCAGATCCCTCTGCAGAGCCTTCCTGCCCTCCAGCAGATCCACACTCCTGCCCAACTTGATGTTGTCTGTGAACTCGCTGAGGGTGCCCTCGATCCCCTTGTCCAGATCATCAATAAAGATGTTACACAGGGCTGGCCCCAGTGCTGGGCCCTGGGAAGCACCACTGGTGCCGGTAGAGTGTAGTATCAGTTTTGCTGCTGAAAATACTTCTGCACACACCAAGTTCCTAGAAACTTACTTTTTTCAACTCTTATTGAGAAGTCACACACAAACCTTTATATATTAACAACTTGCAGTCTAAAATCATCCTGGAGATGGCTAACACAACTAGGCTGAAAATAAATTCAGATTTCAACCATGAAACAGTTTCAATTCAAGCTCTAGCACACGCACTGAGGCAGTTCCATTTGTGTCCAACGGTAACTAAATTTTAAAAATTCAAACAAAGAAATGTAAATAAATTATATATATAATATTGCTGCTTATTCTGAAACTACCATTTTTCTCAATCCCTCCCCTTCCTCCCAGTCTGATATTCTAAGAATATAATCCATCAAACATCGGATTTATCAATGAAGGAGCCAAAAATACCCAGTAACCAAAGCTGTATGAATAAGGTGCCCTTTCTGCCCCCCACTATACCTAATTCTCATGATCACCATATGAACCTCACATGATTGGCCTCAGCCCTTTGATCCAGCCTCTCCAGATCCCTCTGCAGAGCCTTCCTGCCCTCCAGCAGATCCACACTCCTGCCCAACTTGATGTTGTCTGTGAACTCGCTGAGGGTGCCCTCGATCCCCTTGTCCAGATCATCAATAAAGATGTTACACAGGGCTGGCCCCAGTGCTGGGCCCTGGGAAGCACCACTGGTGATGGCCCCCGCTGGATGTAACTCATTCCCCACCACTCTCTGGGCCTGCACATCCAGCCAGGTTTTTACCCAGTGAACAGTGCTCCCATCACTGCCATAGCAGCCAGTCTCTCCAGGAAAATGCTGTGGGAGACAGTGTCTTTACTGAAGTCCAGGTAGAGACATCCCCAGCCTTTCCCTCATCCACTAAGTGGGCTGTCTTGTCATAGAAGGAGATCAGGTTGGTCAAGCAGGACCTGACCCTCATAAACCCACAGTGGTTCTAGGAAATGGTGTGTTAGACAGACATCAGCCTACAAAACACCTGAACCCTGAAGTGAAACTGTCTCCTGGTGCTCACAGTACTAACACTTTGTTTTACCATTACATGGGCAATCCAGCAGCATTTCAATTCTTTAGATAACTGCAGCCATGGACAGTGCAGCTAAACACAATCTATTAAAATATGTAGGGAGTACAGGAAGCTGAATTTAACACAACAGCCATTTGCTACTCCTCTGCCAAAACAGAGCCTCAAAGGATTCCCAATATCAAGTATCTGAATAAGAGGTGAGAAAAAATAATTGAATTGGAACTATTAATCTTCAGTGAAGGACTTCTACTGGTCAAAACTTACGGGCAGCTGATGACAGCAGTAGGTAGCTTACTACAAATTAGAGATAAAATCCTAGCTCCAAAGTCCTTGCCAAATTCCAACAGTACTTTTGAGCAATTCTTAGGCCTTCTGACTCAGTTTTTGAACTGTCAGTTGAGTGGGAGGTGTGAATTGAGGAAATGTTTTCATGAGTTTCCTCATTTAGCCATTTTTCCATAACATACATTGGCAGAGCTCAGAGGGAAAAAAAAAAAAACCCACTCTGCAGACTGTTCACTGTTTTCTGAGTGAATTACTCAGCTCTTTAGCTAAGCCAACGCTTACACCTTCCAAGGTTTCCAGAAATGCTGAAGGCTGTAATTCTTACTCCTCAACACAAAGAATCAAAGCCCGAATCTGATTCTACAATCAGATTTTTGCAGGTCCCTCATCATATAGATATCCACAAAAAGCCTTTTAAACTTCAAGCTATTTCTGAAAGGAAAAAAATTGCTTGGAGACTTTAATGCAAATAAGAAACAGATATAATACCAATTATCATCATAACTTAAATGCTTATCTTGAACTCCAGAAAAACTTGAGCAGGCTGGAGTAGGTAGGAATTCCAGGGTAAGAAGGCTAAGATGTCTCTAGCACTTAGGCCAGGAGTTGGCAGTCTGATCTCTGGGGTCTCTGCTGCTGCCTGATGCTGTGACTTCAGAGAGAATGATACAAAATGCAAAACATAACAGTCCCTGCAGGTCCCAATCAGCTCAGTAAGTTTTGGCCTGCCTTTATGAATTCATAACAGAGAGAATGAGAAACATCCATCTGTCTTTGAAACGCTTACTTGAAAGGGGGTGAACATTCAGCATTCCCTGTCTCTGAGATCAAAATGTCAGGATTCAAGTAGTCCCTACAGGATTGGTGAGAAGACAGAAACAAAGTGTCTGCCCAAAACTGGCTGTGCTAAAGAGGATGAAATGAGGGGAAGAATGAAGAAACTTTTGAAGCAAAGAAACACAGGCATTTGCAACAACAGCAGGGAAACAGCAGGAGAACAGCTGCAATCCAAGGCATGCCTGGCACTACCTGGAGTCCCCCCAGCAGCACTACAGCCCGTGCCCAGGAGCTGCTGGGCAGCCTCCTTGCCAGGCTCCCTGTGGAGCCAGCTCTCCAAGCCATGGGACAGCACCAGGAACACCACAGGTGGGACCCAGCACACACACGGACCTCAGGGAGTGCCGAGGATGTGGCTTAGAGGACACACAGAACACCCACATCTGTCACCACTGGAGGGGTGGCAACACATCCAGCACACGCCCAAGGAAGGCTCAAAACTCTTTATTTCTGTAATGAAGGGATGGGGGAGCACATGTAACCTTGGGGAGATTAGGGTTGGTTATACAAGAGTACTTGGCAGTTTGATGTTGCAAACAGACATTTTGTAAGTGTCTAATATTGTGGTTTACCCACTGCACTGCTGGCATTGATCCTTAATGTACAATTTACTGATTGCCAGCTAATTACATGCCATCAATAAATCAGTGAACCACTTTGATCCCGTTTGATTTAATCCATGTTATCAGAGCAGTTTGTCCCAGAAACCAGCATTCAAATGAAGTGTCATTGATGGAAGAAACCCAAAAGTCAGTATTGCCTAACTAATTACCCTAAATAATTTTGTATGTCCCCAAATAGCAATTCCTTGGTGGGCCACAAAAGAGAGGGAGAGCTCCAGGGCAGACAGCATTTCCAGTCAGAACAGCTGTGCTCTCCAAATACACACAGAAATCCAGGTTATCATTGGATTGCTGGAAATCATTATGCATGGAAACTATTTAAAGGTATTTGTATTTCTGTGCCCTATTTATAGAGTACTTTGTAATGTTTGGGGGAGAGCCCATACCCTAATAAATAAAAAACTAACTTTGAAGGAGTCATCATTGGGAAAAGTGCTTTTTAAGTACAATGTACCACCAAGAATCTTTGGAATCTTCTCAGTTTGAGACAACATCACTTTTGCATAGCAACAGCCATCACACGCAGCCTGCAGAGATGGATTTCAATGGATCTGTAATGCTATTACTGCTGATTTTATTTAAAAGATAACAAGAATGAAATTAGCAGGGAGGTAAAAAAATAAATAGAAAAAAATAAAATCCAAATACATTTTAAACATAATCCTCTCCAGTGGGTCAAATCACTTATCTTTTCCATTTCTGCCATTATGAGAGCAGTTTTCTGTTACACTGGTTTACTAATTGCCAGTCTTCCCACAAAATATTGACAAAACCAACCCAAAACCAACAAACAGTAGAATACACAGCACTGGTTTCTCAAGGGACACATATATGTGTTGATGCATGACTAGAACATGAATAATTCATAATCTTCCCATCTGAAACATTTTTTGCATAGCTAAGGTATAAAACCCCCTACATTCATTAAGAAGGATTAATAGCTACAACTGCAAATTCAGGGATTTCTTATTGTCATTAGACTTGGTGCTTAAAATGTGAGTTTTATATAGGCAAGGGACAATTATCTCCTGCCCATGCTCTGCATCTTGTCAATAAATCACTCAGTGGCTTCTCCCTAAAATGCATTTTAATGATATTGATCACTCAGGTGTGTCAAATTAAAAACACACCACTTAAAACACCATCAGGGTAAACAGCTAAATAAAAAGCTAAAAGGAAGCGTCTGATAAGCCACAGACAGGAAAATGCCATTTTGTGTCATATGCCCAAACGAATCTGAGCAAATGAGGTGCACACCTACATGGCTCACAGGGACTCGCCCTGATCCAAAAGAAAACACTTAGCAGGAGGGAAGAAAGGCAGTGTATCCTACAAAATCCATCTTCTCTTCTACTAGGGAGAGACATTTCTATTCTCTGCTTTCAGGAGACAGCAGTAGATGGGGTGCGTTACCAAGTCCTACAGTGAACTTCGGCTAGGCCAGTGCACTCATGATTACCACAAGGATGCAGAAAATGGGATAGGAATGGTGAAAGAAGCGAGGGAGAGAAAATCTTCTAGGTTTTTGCTTGTGTAGTGTCCTAAGTCCAGTTAACCATGCTGCATGCAGTTCAAGCAGACACCAGCAAAGCCCTACAAAACTGTCTGCTATACTCTGTCACTTGGGAGTTAGCAAAGGATGATGTCCAATTATTAGCTTTAAACATTTTTTATAGCAGAAAATGTGTTTATGCTTCCAAAGAGCAGCCTCTTCTAAGAAAAACAAAGTACCAAACCATAAATGAAATATCCCATAACCCTTTATAAGTGATTCTTCTGTATTAAACAAGGTTAAATGAGCCTCACTTAAGTGATTCTATCGACGTATTTATGATTTTTATTTGTGGACTTTGTGTTTCTCTGCAGAGTCCACCAATGATAATAGGGCAATTCAATATAAATGCACTACCCAATGCTATCCCATCAGCAAAATATATCAAGCCCAGCTATCAAAAGATCTCTGATGGTTGTGATCCTTAAATTGTATCCCAAAAGTCTAAGGGCTGCCTAAGCAACTCCATCCAATTTTTAGGCTTGTAAATGCATTAGAAGAGCAAATGCTGAAAGGTTCCTCATGCCAGATTGATTAGATCAGCCATCTAAGTCCATTGCTTAAGCTTTAATTCATATCTACTTCAAAAACTGATCAAACACTGATGAACAACTTACAAAGGTTCCTTTCTTCAAAGCAGAACATTTTTCTGTAAAAGGCAAGAACTTTAGATACTGTCACTAATTTCTGGGATTTGCTGAAGACATGTCTGGAGAACTAGTGTTGCCCCTACAGACCCCTGAAATTAAACTACTGCAAGACTCCTTGAAGACACAGAAAATGAGCCCCAAACACCTCCTTCTCTGCATGTACTGTGAGACCTTCACAAGCAAATACATATAAAGAGCTGAACTGCATTTGATTGCAAATCTAAACAAAGCATGTGATCAACTCAACAGATCCACTGAGAAAGTTTCTTTTTTCCAGTGAAGCTTTGAACCTTCTCCTTTGCAAGGTAAGGTGCTCAGCTCAGACACAGCCACCCAGCTGAGAGAGGGGCCACTGTTTCAAGAGCAGTGAATGGTGAATGTTCAAAGGATAAAATAAGCAGGAAACTGAAGAACTGCTACAAGGAAGCACCTCTTCCCATGTAATTTGCTGTTTCATTGCTCTCTTCAGTCCTTTTAGTCCACGTCTGCACAAAACAAGCCCAAAGGCCGAGTATATCTTGCAGCCACCAGTAAGACTACACTGTATTATGTTATAAATGATATTTCAAGAACACTGAATAATTTATACCCAGTATCACTTGTACTTCCAAATGCTAAGACATCAGAAGGCACTATTCCAGGATAAGAAATAATCACTGCGTGAGTTGGAAAGAGCTGTTCCCCTTAGGCAAAATATTAGCTACCAAAAATGTAAGTGAGATTTTCGAGTTCCTCCAAATGTTTTCAACTTGCAAAATCAGAACCAAAAAGCTCATGCTATGAAGTCAATAGTGAAGCTCACAGTGCAATCATTCCAATATTTAATTGGTCTCCAATGACTACATATAGATATATAGATGATAATGATGATGACGACGATGATAATGATGATGATGATGATAAAAAGTCAGTATTAGGAAAAAATATGGAAAACAGGCTAAAAAAACTATTCAATAAAAATACTGCATCTGGAAGACAGAATTTACTGTAGAGGGAAACATTCTCATATTGCAGGAGGGGAAAGAGGGTCTATTCCCAGATGTTACACAGCATACATTTAGTATCAAGATTATAAAGTGTTTTTCAGTGAGGAGGGCTTTCAGTCCTTGCACACTAGATCTCCTAGCTCCAATATTTATGCAGGAAAGATGTTTCATATACTTTTCTTGGTATGGAACTTCATAGTAGGTTTTTGATTTAGCTAAAAAACAATTTCCCATTTAAAGCAATAAGATGCTTTAAAGGATTTAATTTTAAAATTAAATTTTCTAGAATCTTTTTGTTGATATTTCTTTAAGTGGTCTTTCTTATTCTCGATCCATGAACATTTTTTTGTTGGTACACTCAATTTTAGGGATCAAAAAAGTACAGAGTACCCCCAAAGTCTCTGTCTCTACATAAGACTTTCATTTCCAACATTGCCTTAAACAAACTTTTACACTAGAATGGCTGACTGCATAATTACCATTTAATTATCAGATGAAACAAACCAGACATCTCAGAGTCCCTTTCTTTGATAGCCTTGCTGGTCTAATAGCAATGCATCCTACCCAGCTGCCATGTGATGTGTGAAAGCTGCTTGAGTAGAACTCCACAGTGGTAGCACCTTCAGCTTCTGACACAAACACAGCTTTAATCTATTCATTTATACAGCATAGAGCTTGTTAAAACAGTTTGGTGTTTTGAGGTGGTATAAATTTAACTCATGGTGCAATTTTTAAAATTACAATTTCCCCCAGTAGATTGCTTCAAAGCAGAGTGGTAAATTTAGAAGATTCCTTCTGAATTCCTTCTCTAATAAATAAATAAATATTTAATTGGAAATCATTTTGCTATTTCTTTCTCTTTTCAAAAATCAATGCACATTTAGGTCTGTTATTCAGTGAACTCAATTATATTTATTACTGGAAGTACCCATGAGGACTATTACCATGCTCTCCTCTCTTTCTGATAATTATAGTGTTGTTACACATGGAAACACAACACATGCCCAAGTCAGGCTGCAGGTCAGATGCCAACAATACATAAATACTTGTTAGTAATTCATTAATTGTCAGTAATTCATTACTTCTCAGCTACACAACCATTTCTTCATCTTTGGTTCTAGTGAAATGCGCTTCAACCAACACTGTGTTTCCCAAAGATATTTGTTACAAAAACACTCCTCACAAGCAGTTGTTAAACAACCCAGTCATCAGCATGCACAGGCTTCCTCCTGAAATTCTGAATGCTGACAGAGAATTGACTCAAACTTCACAACTTCATCGACTTCAATCCCTGACTTGATAAATTTCAAAAGCTGCCTGTTAACACAGGGCACGCCATGACAAACACAATTAAATCTGAAAGCCTGAGTTGCTTATCCACAGCAACGGGTTAGATCTTGAAAACAACAAACAATGGAAGGCCAGTGCCCTGGCCTATGAGTCCTTAAGCATTAATAAACATAAATATCATTCTGAAAATACTGCAGACAAATTTCCCTTAAAATGAAGAAGATATGGAAAAAGGTTGCAAAATTTCTGTAACAACTCCTCTTAAACATTTTAAGAAAACATCGTGTAATGCAAAACTATCCACTGGGAGAATGTACAAAGAGGTGATCTGAGATACTAAGAGTCAAAATTAGGTTTCTAAAATCAGTATTCAAATTATTCTTCTTCAGTGTAACCTTCCCAGTGGCATGAAATTGTAAATATGATCCAATTCACAGGCATTTAGTGATAAATAATAAACCAGAAACATAAAATACTGCAACACAGTACAGATTTGGGACCTGAATATGCACTTTTGAGACATGATCAAAACAACAGCAGACTTAGGGCCAGGGAAACCACAGAAACAAAGAGGAGCTGGTTAAAATGCCCTCAACACCACACAGCAAAGGTATCAATGTTCATCTTATCTAAAGCCAGGTAGTAGGCTAAGAACAGGTACCTGCCCCTGAAGTAAGTAACCATTTTATATATAACCTAGACCACATACTTTTGCCTAAGAATGATCAAAATGTAATAGAAAGTATCATTTTCAGCGATCAGAATGGTCTGAAAGGTACTGTTTAAGCACTTGAACAAAGCATAACTTGAGATTCAAAACAAATGGGCACTTGAAAAAAGAAAACAAACACAAAACCAACAGTTATAGGGGGAAAAAGGACAAAGAGAAAGGGAATATGCACTTCTTTAGAATTTTAAAACTTCTAAAATAGTATCTTATATTACTAAGCATGCAATTTAATTCTAATGGAGTTTTTATTCTAAAGGCTTTTTATTCAGAAAATTAAAATTTTTCCCTATCTTTCAGAAGATAAAGGTAAAATTAAAGAGAAGAATTATCAGAGGGGACAACTGATTTGTATCCCAACAACCCACCACATCCACCAGACCTTACTCTGAGTTTGTATTCATCTTCCTTTAAGAGTCAGTATCACCTCAACAGAAAACTGGACTTTGGGCTGCATCCGTGTTCTCCTTCTGTCCATGCGGAGGAAAGGAGCAGGAGCTACTTGTTTACTCCTTCAGGGTTTGAAGTATAAGTAAACACAATTTCTGTCTTTCTTAGGACCCTCAATTTCTCACTCAACAAACAGCATTTAGGGTAATTTTCCCCTCCAGAATCAGACTGCTTCCCCCTCTCCAACCTTTCCTTTTCAATCCTAAACCTCAATTACAAAACAATTGCTTTCTCAAGTACTTCTGGAGAACCTAATTTAATTTTTTAGGATGACAAGTTTTTCAGTTGCTAGGGGCTGAAAACCATTCAAACAAATTGCTTTGAAGTCCACTACATTCAAGGCTGACCTAACTCCTGCTAAAGGCAATTAACCACATGAACTACCTCAACAAAACAGTCCTGTATCACAAAGTACCTGAAATATTGCATCACTATTTCTACAGTGAGAAGAGAAGAGAAGAGAGGAGGCTGCCTAATATTCTTGATCTGTTTGATAAATCATCTATGTTCTCAATAAAAAATTTTTAGAAAATTTTAAAAGCTAAGAAGTATTTCTATTTGAATTATGGTTTAATTTAGTAGAAAATAATGGAAGAGCATACAGAATTCATGTCTCCAGGTTCTGTTGCTTCCCCATCTCTTAAAGCTGAAGTCTCACTTTCTATAATCCAAGCAATCAATTTTTGAGTCAGAAACTTGATAGTTGCTCAAAGCAGCCATCCCTACTATTTTTACTAATCTCCAAATTCAACATGTGCTCCGTGCAGCATTATGAATCACTTTGTTATCTTCTAAAGCAGCTCAGATTTAATCACCATTTCACGAAACAGCAAAGTAACAGGATGTTCTGCATCCCTCAGCAGTGTCTGTGGAAGTGGGCACAGCACCAGAGGCAAACACTACGTACGAGCTTTTCCGTGTGACTCAGGACCACAGCTGCTGTGAAATGAAATACAGAGCAGGGCAGCCCTTGCCAACAAGGTGGTGAATGAAAATTTGGGAAGATTAATAACTCTCAATGCCCAAACTTTCCTCTTTCCAACTGTCAAACAGACAAAAGTTTGCATGGAGTAAGAAGGAAATCAGGGTTACCACACCCCTGTATCGCTGCCACTGAAAACAGCATTCAGATGGATTTTTGGGCTTTGATTTTCATAGAAAGCCTAAGAAAAAGTATCCAGGGAGCACAGAGGATATGCCCAGTGCACTCCTAAGTACTGTAAATAAAACTTTATACTAGCAAATTATATAACCAAAGCATTGCAATTTCCTTCAGGTAAATACTTAAGCTCATTGTACTCGGAAATAGCCATTTTCATACGGGAAACAGAATAAATAATTCCTGTATCTCGTCAAATTTTCTACTACCACAAAACAATAACTGAAACTTTGACATTCATTAACAAACACAGAAGAAAAACAGACCTGATGTTTTTTAACCAGAATAATACAATTAATTTAAGAAAAAGAAGTTAAATACCAGAAGGGCAAACTTCCAGGATGGAAACAACAGCCTTTACTTGAATTTTTCTGGAAAATAAATTTATTTTAAGTGGCAGGGGAAGTTGTGTACCACATAGTAGAGCATACACAGAAAAACAGACAACCTGCTTCCTTCTCAGCAGAGCTCCCCCAAAACAAGGAGCCCTCAGAAAAAGCCAACATGTCACAGGTGTCACCTGAACAGTGACTGCAGTCCAGCTCATGCAGGGATCCTTTTTTTGTTGTTGTTTTTTACATTTTACATGCACTGACCCACAGTACCTTACAACACTTGAATGGCAATTTGCCTGAATGCAGTGCTGAGGGCAGGATATGCCAGTGTACAATACAGCGTGGAAACATGATGCTTCTTCCCACAGGTAGGAAAGGCAGTCTTACTGTGCACAGAATAGGAAAAGGACCTGTCTTTATTGTTATCTACGTATTATTGTTTCATACTGAATAAATAGATTTTCAACAATGGTGTTGTTCTCATCATTTTCCCATCAACCCCCATTGCCTCCCCAGGCAGCATTCCACCCTGCATCATTAGCAGTTCCATTAAAAATACAGACTTAATTTAATTCCATAAAATCACAGCTCGTTATAAAGCCCAGGAATTAACTTCAGCTCCAGAATCTGAATTTGCTTTTTTCCTTTTTAAAAGCCTTGGTTTCATACACTATAACACAATAGAATTGCCCCTCTACTACTGTACAGTCCTTCTAAGCTCTAAACTTTTGTCCTTCCAGAGAGCAAGAAGCAAAAAACCAATGTTTTTTTAAGTAGCCATTAGATTTCTCCTAAAGTAAGAATGGGAACATAGGAGGCAATAGAGACATAAAGCATTGTTAAATATAATTGGGGTACATGAAGGATTAGGTTTTGTTCTTCCACTTGGAGCTGACCACCACTGGAAATGAACACAGCAAGATTAACAAATGTTTCATGTACAGAAAATTATAGTCACATTGGAGATTTCATCACAGCAATCAAAGGCAAAAAACATTCCAGAAGGGCCATCCAAGCCCAGGGAAATGTTTTCTAATGGGGAAAACCAAATACGCCTTGCAATCATTAATACTGTTACCAAATGAAATTCTGAACCTACTGAAGAAAGAGGAAAAATCCTACAAAACCACCCCTGAGGCCAGCGGGTTTGTCCCTATCTATTGGAATTCTGAACAATCTTGTTTGGGGCTTTTTTAACAGATGAAGCTAAAAGGAGGAAATTCAACAAAACCACATGTAATTGCTTCTAAACTTCCTTCAAGATCCTAAGTACCTTCTTCTGTATTTCTGTGCTTTCTATAACTATCTAGCACAGTAACTTTTGCCTAAAACTGGAGGAATTCTATACCATATTCTACTATATCAACACTTAGAAAAGTACATTCTTTCATGAAAATCTCAAAGCTCAAGATCATGGATCTTACTAAGCCTTAGGAATACGATGTGAATAATCTCAAGAAAACAAATTACATCAGTCATTTAGAGTTTTAATTTCTATTTAATTTCTAATTCATCCTAAATCAGAATTACTAAAACCAAGTGCAGCCCTCAAAATCTAACTGCAATGAGGTGACAGAAAAGTTATGTGCTCTACCAGCACCAGAACTGGAAACTGAATTCAGGTTTTCCTAAAGCCATGCACTGTTTTGCATGTCAAATTCTTCCCAGGTACTGATGATGTCCTGCGTCAGAGGATTTCTATTGATTGCAGTGAAGATAATGAATACCAAGTATCTCCCAAACAGAATTCCTTTATCAGCATCTTCTGCTGACCCAGGGCCTTGACATTCCTTATCTTAATTTCATCAGCATCACAAGACACTCACGGTAACATACGAAGGCAAAAATCAATTCTGATGGAAGTTACAGAAGTGAAATCAAGGCAGATACATTCTGTGAGCAGGAGAGCTACACAGCATCATTAATGGGATACATTTTATTAATTTCCCTGAACCTTACCTAACCCAGTGAAATCATTGGCTACACACACAAAAAGTTAGAGCTGAGAAAACAGATTGTAAACACTTAGTTCTAAAAGGCATCCTTGCACTGTGCAGTAACTAATATTTCTTGCAGTTTTATCTGCCAGCAAATGTGAAGCCCAGGCCACCAGGAAAGGAGAAGTACACCATTTCCATTCCTTCCTAATTGGACCCCAGAAATGGACACATTCAAACTGAAGATCAAATCTGCTGCTTTTTGGAATGAAACTGCTTTGTAACTGTGAGACTCCCTGTAAAGTTCTTAAACTAACTGCAAAATGTATCACCTGAATGACAGTTAAATAGATTCATTACAAGCAAAGGTCAGCTCCTCATACGTACGACCTCTACTTTTCATGAATAGCCTATTTATACTTGTATGAGAAATTAAAACAAAGAAACAACACAGGGCTGAACACCAGACACTCCAGAAAACTCTATTTTTTACCTTCAAAAGTGTATTTTCTCCAAAGATTTCTGAGTGTTTCAAAACCTCAGAGTGTAGGACACTCCTTCTGAATAAAACCAGTATTGTATCATTATCTGCCATAAGCACCCTTTCTTCCTGTGCCAAGCAGCAAGGAACTGACAGTAGTGCACAGGAGTGCAAGCCTGGTTTTATAACCCTTGTCCCTCAGCTTTCCCAGCTCTCCTGAGATCTTCCTTGGCCTGAGGAACTGAGAATATGCTTTTAGAAGCACTACATCCCCTCAAAGCAATTCCTTATTACATAGTACTTAGCAAGATCCATGGTTTATGCCTTTGCTTTAAACCACAGAATCTGCATGCTTATGTTTACACATTTATATTAGATTTCCAAACCAATTTGTTAGTCCTGCAGCTTCTTTGCAACCCAGTTGTGCAATCTGTTTTCCCACATGTCCTCTACTATGTAGGGCAGGATGACGGAATATCACCTCCCTGTTTATGAAGTGGTTTGCTGCCAGCTTTGATGGGTTTTACCCTGGGTGATCCACTTAAGAGTCTGCTTCCACTTGTGTTTAGCACTGACATCACTGGATTCCATCCCTTCTTTCCAACTGGGAGTATGTCTGCTTTCTTCAATTATATGGAAGTCATGGAATTCCCAGACCCAACTACATTTTTAAGAGTGCCATTAAAAGAAAGGCTGATTGTGCTCACCTCTATACAATAGCACAGGAAAAGCAAGAATACACAAAGGGAAATCAAGCATCAAAACAACTCCCACCTCTAAAAGCACCCAAGTTATCTGCCCATATGATGATTAGAAATCCCTTTGGCTTTTCCTCATTCCAGGGACACTGAACTTTGCCAGTGCACGTGAGAACAGCCAAGACACTGGGACTGAAAGCAGCTCTTTAAAGTCTGTTTCAAAGACTTGACAATAGGACTTAGTGACACACAGGACACTGAAACCTTCCCAGGATTAACCTGTAGACCCAACAGATGCACTGTTAGCACATAATCTTCTATCCCTCAGAACTCCTCTGTGTGTCTTCCCTACTTCCCATCCCCATCCTCAAATGTCATACAGGACTTCAGTAGCTGTCAAGATAAGGCAAGACAACAATCCTTTTGTAGGTCTTCCTCAAATCATCTACCTGAAGTTCCTCTCCATGCTAAGCACTAGAATAATAGGTATAAGAGGCCCAGAAAAGAACACACCATCACAGGAACATGTCCTTTAAACAAGTGAGGTGCATTTGGCCATGAAAAATTGATTTCATCACTGATAAGCACTATCTACCCTAATTTTTAAACAAACTTAACATAGCACTGGGGGTGCTTTTTATGTTGTCTAAGTTAGTACCATATTTAAGATACCTTTTCTCCTGTAGTACAGAAGCTGGCTTATTATTTTGTCTTGGTTTTTTGCAAAAGCAAAATTTAGCAAGGTCTTTTACTGCTCAGCAGAAACCTGCATTGCAGCAGGTAGCCTATGCAGAAAATGTGCACAGTACCCAGGCAGGGTAACAAATCACCAACTCACTAAACTCCAGTGTGCCTTACGGTCACTGCAGAACAGCATTTATTTCACAGTGAACTCTAAACACACCAGGGGGAGATATAAAGGGAAACTTCATATGCAGAGAGCTGTTCATTATGGTTCTAAAACAACATGGAAAGACTGACTTTTCCATTCTATAACAGATGAATGCAAACTTCCAGCCACCTACAAAAACCATCAGGGACACCATTCTGCTTGACACTGTTCACATTGACAGACTTCCTTAGCCTTCACAAATGGATTTTTGCTTATTTTTTCAGCTACAAGGGCTAGGGAGACATCCTCCAGCACCATAGCAATGTCCAGGGACATATATTTCACTTTGCCCTGTCCTGCCCTGAAAAATATTCACAGCTCAGTTACAAATTACCAGCAGATTCTTACAGAGTAGTAAATGCAGTGACCAATCTGTCTAGATATTCTGTGAATGATGTAACTTACCTAGTTTTAGACTGCCACAGCTGAGACAGCCACACCTCAAATATCTGTTCAACTCTTGACAATATTTTTTAAAAAACCCAAAAAAGTAGAAAAGACAAAAGAGGAAAACATTTGGTAACCTCATGGAATCCAACTGCATTTTTTATGCAGCTTTCAAACCTTACTTTTGAACTCTGGACTGCTGAGCTTTGTTACAAAAACCTCTGGCTCAGTTTTTCCCAAAAAGAGAAAAAAGTACATGCAACAAACCCAGCACAGCCTTGCAAAAAATAACATCAGACATGAAAAGTTATGCTGAACATCACGTCAAACAGACACGTGGAAAAATAGGTTCTTCCTTGAGAACCAAGGCCTCACTAATGTGTTCCAGACAACTGTCAGTAGTTGAAGCCATCTTACTTGCTGCTTGAAGATACTTTCAAATTTTTTAAACTGCCATCCTCTGTAAGGATTTCCTCCTCGATCTCAAGAACTTAATGCACTTAGAACTCAAGGCAGGTTATTTGCTAGCATTCTCCTGTCTTTTTTATTTCTCAGTGGTATTCATTTGACAGCAGTTTCAAGTTGTGAAAGCTCTTTCTGACATCTATCTGACCAATGAAAACTGTTACTCAAAGAGAGAGAATGAACATAAGCTTGCCAGCACTGAAAAACCAATGTTAATAACATTAACCTTTCTCTACCACCTACAAAAGAGAGAAGAAAAAAAAGAAAAAGCAGAAAAATAGAAGATTCCAGCCCCTAAGTACTTCAAGGACCTTGAGAGGCCCTGCCTCAAAAAGTGAAGTTATTCCACGAACAGCCACCACTCTATGCACCTGCCCAACCCTCTCCTCTTACTCTAAATTGTCTCTAAATTGTTCCAGCCAAACAGTAACTGGATTAACAGTGTCACCAAAATGCACTAGGAGTAACACCACATTCCTCAAAACCCACCAGCCCAAAACATATCACTCAACTGTAAAGTTACCACCACACAAGCATCAAGAAGTCAAATACATCTGAAGGCATTCAGTACATTGCAGCATTAGAAATTCTGTGATCTTGAAACAGCTTTCACAAGTTAAACCACAACAAACTCTGGAAACTATCCCCCAAATCAGTAGGTCTAATACTGAGATGGAGCAGCCAGCAATGCCCCCCTACAACTGCACATATAAAATTCAGAGCATGTTGTCACTCTGAAACACTCAGGATGCATATAAACGTGTCAGCTACTATATAGCAAAACACTCCAAATTTTGGCAGAAAAATCAGTTGCCTTTTCATTTATCAAAGCCTGATGTGGGCAGATGGAGAACAAGCTTATGGCAGTAAAATCATTTTCCCAAAGCCGCAAAGAAAGCTTGGGCTATGCCCAGGATTAGAATAGTCCCTGGAGCAAATTCTTGGCCCAGCCTCTGTGAACCTAGCAGGATCTGAGTTGCTGTTAACTCACCTTTTTTCCCGTGTTTAAAAATGCTTGTAAGAGTTAAGACAGACTGCCTTAAGCAAATATTTCCTCACAAACTGAGAAACAAGTTACTACCAAAAAACCAAGGAAATGCTAAACAGAGAGGCAGTCCTGAAAACACCTCACTACAAGTTCATCCTATCATTTGCCATATGCTTTAGGGACGGATGCTTATTCGTTTCAAATTGAAATAAACCCATGGAAGTCAACAAATCTATGGCCTCCAGCTAAAGACCTGTCCCTATAAATTACCTCAAGTGTATTCAGGCAATTTTAAGCCTAAAGATTCCATAAGCCATTAAACATTACTTGCAACATTATCCCTTAAATCACAGTCTTGTTTTCATCCTCCAGATGTTTCTCAGCAGGCAAATGTACACACGATAACCCAATGAGTGTCTCTTAGTGGGAGAGTAACAGGAAATTTCCCTTTGAGTAGGGTTTGCTCAAATGGCAGGACCCAAAATACAAAAATGGAATCCTTTTTCTGCCCACTTCTCAGCATTAGATGTTTGTGGGTTTGGTTTTTTGACACATTCACAGGCAGTAACTATGGGTTTCCCACAATCAGAACTCATATGGTAAAGGGCTCGTAACTATGATTTTTACCTCTTTAACTAAAAATCTTTACAATTTAATTTGCTGACCTATTTTTTCACAGCTAGAGAGAATTGTTAAATGATCTCTCCTTTTCTTGTTGCAGGCAATTACACGCAGAAATACCAAGTCATGCTAAATGAAAAGGAGACACAGTTTACTATTAGTTTTTGATGTGCCATAGAAATGAGCAGATGAATTGGCTCTTTTGGGTACTATTAGTTCCACATAGTTAGACATTACAGCCTGATATATGTTAGCCACGGCAGCAAGTCAGAGAATAGTGATGTCTATCAATTTGGGAGGTACACAATAATCCTCTGGGCTTACACACAGCCCTGTTTTACACAACAAGCTGAGACTGATGCCTTACATCTGTCTTTCTTATTCCTGGCAGCACGCTCCAGCACACATGCAAATTGATCCCCATAAACCAGTGCTGTACAGGCTGTCTCGAGCTGTTGAGCAGTTTTCTCACAACCCCTGAGCCATGTATTTAGGAAGTGATCTGCCACCACTACAATCACCATCAGTTTTGTCTCTGGCTTCCATAGCGTTGGCCAGATATGATGCTGGCTCTGCCCTGTGCTTTCCATGGACCTGTTAGCAACACTTAATTCACACTAAACGTGAATTTAACATCAACATTTCAAATATATCTTAATCTGTCTATCGTTCCCTACCAAAATGGGAAAGCATGGTGATACTTTTATTTTCCCCAGCTATGCATCCCAGCTGACACTGCTGGCTCCATTTCCATCCTATTAAATCTCCCACTGAACAATAATAAATCTTTCTTCTAAGTTTTTGTTTTCAGAGCCTGGGGAAATACTGTCATTCTTTGGCCTTAAATTGTTTCACTAAAGAATGTGATCTGTGGACGGTGCACTTAGATGCGTATTTTCTTTGCTTTGGCATATCGAGAAGATACATTGTACTTAGCAATTCCTTGAAGCATAATCTTTAATAGCAGAAGATAAACAATCCTCATATCTGATGAGAAAACTTCATTAGGATTCAGCCAAGGATCCTGTTCTGCAGTAGACGTTACTCGTTCTCAGCATCACACTGGGCAAAAAAAATGGCTCAGAGATCTCTCCAGAAAGGAGAGCTTGTGGTGCAAGTGCCAAAAGCCACTTATCCTGCAACAGTTCCTGGAAGGCAGATGCCTCTTGTCTACCTATTTTTATGGTATCTGTCAGACTATCCCACTTCCTCTGCAGTTCTTCTGTCTAGCAAAATACCAGCTGGTTATTTCTGGTCATTCTTTGACTAAGCACTGACTAATCTGCTTCTTTGAACTCTGAAGATAAGCTCCTCTGTCCCTTCTTCTGCAATATCCAGAGATAAAAGAACAGTAATGGGTCATACATGAAAGTCAGAAAAGATACATAGGAGCTCTTTATGGTTTTCCTGAAGAAGACTGCTTTGCAAATGAAGGTTAGTGTCCATTAAAAGTTATCTTTTCTTTCCCAATCTCCAGACATTTTGTTTCAGTCTTTGCCAAAGACTATGGTAATGTTTATTTGTACCAAACTAATTTGACCAGGTTGTACCACCCTTTTAGCACAATGTATCAAAGTTTCCCAATCTTTAGATTTATCAAACTGGATTTTTAAACGATGAGTGTTAATACGCCTCCCCTCACAAGGTGGCATGGCATGTGACCAGTAGGAGGACCCAGGACATGAGGTTTATGCTCTTGCTGGTGGCATTTTCAGAAACCAAAGAGTCCTTCAGCTCAGACTGGGTTATTGACCTCAGCAGGGGTGGTGCCACCTATTCACACAACCTCACCCTCTGTTGCAGTAGATTTTCTCTGCTAACACTCTGTGTATCCCCCCCAGTCTCCCAGATGCTCCCATTTCTCTCCAAGCATTAGCATGGCTTCACATCCAGCAGCAAGGTATGGAGCTGCTGGGAGCTCGAGTGTAGGTGAAAGAACACATATTTTTAATGAGATTATTTTCCTAAGTCCTCCTACAGCACAGGTTTAACAAAATAAGTCATTTACAAATAAAATTCTGTACTGAGAAAGTATTAAAATCTAACAAATTTTAACTTTCAAAGAAAGGAACTCAAACAATGTTACTGAAAAATCACAGAAAATAAGTGCCAAAAAGGAAACACCAGGCACTATCAACCTCCCCAGTAAAGCAAAAGTTATAATGTTACTAAAAAAATTAAATCAGGTACAAGTTTACATTTTGTTGCTTACATTTTGTTGCATAATAAGTTAAAAAACATTAATACTTTAAAATTTTTAAATTTCTGGCAGAAAACCTAAGGAGAAGAAAGCTGTGCACTGATTTTCATTACTTTCACTGCTGCCCATGAAGTTTCAATCCAGTAGTGATTTAAGAACTCAGAAAATTCAAACAATAAAGTGAAACTACACAAGGAATATTAAACATATATTTTCTATCATTAAGATTGATTTTCAGCTCCAGATACAAAGAATTACAAGTTCACCTTTGCCAATAAGCAAAGTGCATTTTTAAATTGGGAGAGCAGAGAAAATATGAAATGATCTATGAAAACCAAATTCTACTGGTATATCAGGCATTCATAAAGAAATCTGTTAACACATCCATGCCTTTGCACAAGCCTGCAACATCTGAGGTACTGTTTTATGGAACTGATACTACAGCAACTGGTTGAAAATACATTTGATTTTTCAGACTGCAGTGATGGTCCTTCAAAGGGCAGATGTACATCCACTTATGTGATGCAGCAAACACAGCAAGTGCAACAACTGAGACTTGTACTAGAGGATCATTTATTTTCAATTTTATACATAAAATTCAAGCAGGGTTTTTATGGACAACACTTAACACCAATCACATGCAATAAACTCAATATTACTTTTTTTTCCCCCTAACTATTTTCATGTGCTTTTAGTCAAGATACACATTTTTCACTCACTACAAGCTAGGGATGGCTGTAGGGCACATCATTCCCACACCACCCAGTTAGCACCAAGAGGTCTGCCTAAAACCCTCCCCATTCAGAGTTAAATTCTTTTCCCATAAGAAAAATTAACCCTCTACATACACCTGTCTCTAATGGCACAGTAGAATTCTCTCAGGGATAGGAGTAGGATCCATGACATCCATACAATTACTCAACAGTAATTACACCTAGTTACTTACACTTATTTGTATATTGAACCTTGCTACACAACTGTATTCTCATAGTTGGAACCTCTGAACCATCAAACACAGAGCTGCCTTTGACAGAATCTGAGCAGGGATCTGATGGCAAAACTGAAAACCAAATTTCAAGTGTCTAAAATGTCCTGCTATAGTTTAAATATAACAGATATTACATATGTTACATAACACAGATGTTAATTCATTTGAAGGATATTACCATTCTTACTGGTCTAAATATTGCACAGACTTATTTCAATCTTTTCCACACAAAATAAACCCCAACAAAACCTTGGAAAGGAAAAATAAAACAACAAAGGAAACCGTGACTGTGATTATTACACTAAGTAGCCTAGACAGTGTACTTGCACGTTCCTCATTCTTCATGAAGTCGTGTTATGGTGCTAGTTTTCCCTCATCATCAGAACCCTGTTTTAATTTCAAAATTCTTTGCGACGATCTTCTCTCATGAGGAAAGAATAAGTACTTAACAAAAGGAATTATTAAATTGCAATTTTCTAATGCAAAAATACAACAGGCTAGTATGTTTTAAAGGTTAGCATTTAAACACAAACTTAGCTGTTTTAACAAACTTCCACCACCGCAACAATTTTTTAATTTTTTGCTGTTCAAATCCATTATATCATTATCTAGCCTGTTCTAGATTCCACAGACTTCTACCATCATTTTGCCTGCCAGCTAAGGAAAAGATTTCATGAAGTGTGAAGCACTGCAGATTTTAGACCCACACTTCTGCTCAACAGCTATCAGTCTTGAACTTGACATCCATATGTTATTTTCTCCTCCCAAGAAAGTCACTTAGAGCTTTGAATGCCTGAAAAAAAAAATAGACAGGCCCTCTCTGGCCTCTCATTTCATTTCCAGTGAATGAAAATTGCATTTTGTTGTTATTAAGCACAGACTGACCTATACAAAAGGCTGTCTTCTGCCAGTGCTGCACGGCAATGGATTTTTTGTCCTTTAGATTTTATATGTAACACGGTTAGGACCAAACTCTGTTTTCTACTGTAGTGGTGCAGCTGTAACAAGGATGACAGGGAAGCACAAGTGTCACCAATATCAGAACTCTACCTTGGGAATTTGAGTTCCATATTTCATTAACACTTCTGTGAGACCACAGCCCTGAAGCATCTGTCTTTTTGTAACTGATGTAATTAAACATCCTGAGAAACATGCAAAATGAGGGCTCTGCATACTATCATGGAGGAGCTTTATTCTGTATTTAGTCTTTACTTGGTTTTAAGTGTTTGCATGGGACTTGAAATGTAACCTTCTGGATAAATGTAATGTGCTCTACTCAAGAAAAAAAAATCTAAAAAAAAAAAATCTCTTCCCAGGTCTTTAGGAGTGAGAAATGCAATTCTGTATAATTCCTGAAAGACAAAACACAAAAACCAAGACTTTTCACATTTTCAGTGATCCTGGAGAGTTCTGTTTAGGTTCTCAGATGAGACACTATAAACCCAGCCTGAGTGCTGAATGCCCATCATTTGTCTGAAATTCAGTGACCTTTAAAGGATTAAATTTCCAAACTAAAGAGCTTCAGAACCATGACCCTTCCCCTACATTTTTTATTAGTAGTGTTATTATGATTCACAGCTGTGCCCAGGGTATACTAAGTATTGTGCAAACATCAGGGAAAGCCCGCATATATTTAATTTTTCAGCATGAATAGGACTGGGCCACAGAGAAAATTATATATTTGTCAATAAATTAATATAGTCGCTCCCCATCTCAGTTGCCTGAGCAGTAGGTCTGAGATGAGGAGCGACAGATTACATCAGTACATCCATGTGTGAGCATCCAGAGGACAACACCTTCATTTGCTCAATGTTTGTCCCATGTAACTTCATTTGCATGCACCAGAGTGGAGGAAAACCAGGAATCATGTCCTACAGCTAACCCATTTGAGACTTTATGACTCAGTGTAGTCATTCCAATAACAAAAGTGGACCTGGATACACAATTTCTAAGTTTGTTGGCATTTATAACTGTTAGAATCTGAGTTAGCATAAAGCATTAATCTGAAAGCAAGACATACCCTGAAATTTGTAAGCATATGCACCATAGATTTCAAACAAAATGCCTCTCAGTGTGTGGAAGCTCCCTATGATAAATCATTTTTCAGCAATTCATTCTGAAACACAAATAGTTTTTTTATATAAAATCAGAATGTCAGTATCTGCATTTACATTTAATATCTTATCCGTGGGCCAACAGCTAATCCTGTGAAATACTCCCACTCACAGAATTCTACCTATTGAATTTCCACCTGAGATTTGATACAGATAAATGGAACTCACCTTCTCAAAATACCAGCACCTCTTACTCCACCAGACTGAACACTTACCAGGATCTGACCTTTTGCTGCACTCAGTTAATTTCTGTACAGCTGAGCCTTACCTGTGCCTGTGGTGAGCTGAAAGGAGGGATGTCCAGAGCAGCCCTGAGCACCCACCTGCCTGCAATATTTCCCCTGCAAACAGCTCTGTCCCTCTCCCAGGGAGCAGGGCCGATGCAGACCTGCCCTGGCCACGCTGGGACAGGCTTCACAAAGCTCACATTTACATTCTAAATCTTCTCTCAGTCTCCGACTACAAAGAAAGCCTTCAGTGCAGAATTTGGTCTATACATTGTTTTGATGTATTGATGTGACTCCTCCATTCACTGTGAAACAATTTTGGCTAATCAGATCAGGAAGATGAATGAACACGCTGCTTTCTGTGAATCACAAGTCTACACTGGACAAAAAATACCAGACAGAATGAGCTTGTTTTCTGCTTTGACAATATTATCAGAGATTAGCTGCCTGAGTAGAAACTGAACTGTAACAGCAGAAGCTGTATTTGTATATTTTTCAAAATTATGCTTTAGTAACATAAATGTCAAGAAAATAAGAATAATGGGTTTCAAAGCACCAGAGTTCCATTCCACCTGTTCTCTATCATGATTCTTAAACTAGGCTCAGTATGAACACAAAATACTGCAGCTACAGAAAGAAATAATAGTTGTTATTATTAAATGACTGCAGCCTTATACTACACAGATATACACTGCAAAAAAAGGAAAAGATGTTCATATTCTGTTATCATTCTTTATTCTGTTATCATTCTTTGCTTATATTACTGTAATCCAGAAATAATTATATTAGAATTATTATTCTGGCACTTACTTGGGGTGCTAAGGAATAATTTAATGTTCATTTTAATAAGCTTTATCATGCTCAGACTCTGTTTATTGCTATATATTTATAACAATGTAAATCCACTCTCGATGAGAATTCTACAAGCATGCATATTTCAGGCAGCATCTAAATGAAGAGCAAAATGTATTTGTTCACCAGGTATTGATTAGCATTTGATCATAAAAGTATTGCACAAAAAAAACCAGTGCCAGAATATTTTGAGAACACCAAATTTTCAGCCACTAAAGATGATACATGGGGCTCCACTGACCTCAAGAATCTCACACATTTAAGTCTATAGAGATTTTACTGAAGCCTTGTGCAATTTCATGCTGGAGAGCAACATCTGCAACAGCTCTCAGAGCCATGAGACCACAGTAGTTACCACAGAGTGCAGGAGCTGCGTTGGAGATGGCAGCTGGAACTTCCAAACAGTCTTTTACAAATACAGCATTTCTGTAGTAAAATTAAGTACTAATGATAGTAAGAGATCTGTTCTTTCAGCTAAGTGGAAAAGCTGATTTCATGGTCTAAGCCCTACTTGTCAATATTAGTGAATGGAAGGTGACAACTTCATTTTCCTTTAAGCAGTCATTCTGCTCCATACCCAGCCTAGCCTGGTTCAGCTTTGCAAACCCAGACACCAAACACAGTCTGGTGTACACATCAGCATTTCATCTCCTCTGTTGCACTATCTCAGGCCACAAAAGAGCCCATCTCAGAGACAATACATATCACATACCTGTTTTGCAGCAAATATATGACATATAGATATAGGCATATCAACTGTAATTTCTGCACTTTTATAATACTCCATACACAGGTTCTTTCTAACAGTAAGTCTAACATACAGAGCTCAGACCACTGAGGGCATTATCACTCTCTACAGTTCCCTGAAAGGAGGTTGTAGTGAGGTGGGAGTCACTCTCTTCTCCCAGGCAACAAGCGACAGGATGAGAGGACGGCCTCAAGTTGTGCCAGGGGAAGCTTAGATTAGATATTAGAAAAAATTTAATCTCTGAAAGTCTGGTCAGGCACTGGAACAGGCCGCACAGGGAAGTGGTGGAATCATCATCTCTGCAAGTGTTCAAAAAATGTGTGAATGTGGCACTTAGGGACACGGTTTAGTCATGAACCTGACAGTGCTGGGTTAACAATCAGACTCGATGATCCTAGAGACCTTTGCCAACCTTAAAATTTTATGATTCTATGATTTCAAGCCTCATTTCCCATAGATCATTACCTAATAAGGAAGATACTTTATGTATTCAAATCAACATGAGATTTTTCAATCTCTTTCAAAATTACCAAGTGAAAGGTCAGAGTTCAACTAGGGCAGTGTCATAATCCCACCAAAAGAAAACACCGCATACCAGTCAAGATAAACCATTCCAACTTACTCAAATGCTGGCAAAATATAGTGTTGGAGGCAACTGCTAGCCTTGAAGTAAAGGGTGGGGAGTGGACCACAAAAAAGGAAAGGAAGTTTTGTTACAAACACTTGTTTGGAAAAGGAGGCTCCTGCACCTCTTTCCTATTCTCCACATGGGCATCATTCCCCTTAGTGTTTTTCCTGCCTTTCATGTCCTCCATTCCTTCAAGTACAGTTATCAAATAACATCAGATATATATATATATATCAGTTATCAGACTATATCATGTGGGATACACTTGCAAGAAAGTATTTTGAAACCTATAAATAAAACAGAAATTTAAATGAGGAATTTATGGGGGAGTCAGGAAGAGCAGTGAGAATAGTCAGTGTAGCCCCACAATTACCACAACAAGTCCCCGTTTTTCACTGAAATGGAACATCAGGGCTGTATTTCTAACACTTCACCATTACAGACAGGAGGTAAAATGGAAGGAGGACGCTTTAAATAGCAGTTGTTTGCAAAGAATTGTCAGTGTCAGAAACCCCAAAATGACAATTAGACATTTCTATCAAACAGGCAGCAAACTCTGGTCACCTGGCATCTCTCCCAACTCATGGATTGGCTAGAGGAACCTGCTAAAAGGACAGCACTGAGGAAGAGAGAAGCCAGTGTGAGACAATAAAATGAGCAGAACTTCTGATTTTGCATGGGGACAGCAAGGTGATCCCAGAAGTCACTGTATTTTCCTCAAAGATTGAAAATTTGTAATAGTAAACACATGAAAAGCCCTGGCAATGCTTTTGTGGCATGTAAGTTTACTGCCAGCTACCTATTAAGAGATTCCATACAGATTTAATATGTATCTGTGTGGTGATTCCTCTTTCATTCTTTATAAATTTAGCTTCAGCAAACCATGAGGAAAGATACATTCCAAAAACATATAAATAGTCTGCTACTGATTTCAGTAGTTCAGTGCCTGTCCCCTCCAGCTGAATATGCAGCCACAGTATATCCAGACAGGGACTACATTTTTTGCTGTTGTTTGTTTGTTTGTTTCTCTAAACACTACCAGAGTGACAAAAATAAGGAAAGAAAAGAAAATTCAGCCTAAATAATCTTTAAAAATGTTTTATATTATCCTTTTAAAAGACACAGTTTTAGTTATCTATATTACATTTAATTCTTGCAACCCTGACAAATGAACACATAAAATAAAATTAAGCCATGTCACAATACTCCCTAAAACTATAGTGCTAATAGGTAACAAAGTTATTCTGTAACATAGCATTACCTTTAGGTTGCTTCAGTAGCAAAGACAGACCACTGTATTTCCATGAAGCAGAACAAAATGGAAACTTGTTTCACTCTCTTGTTAACATTCAAATTCTTTACAGTGTCAGATTCTGCTTTTAAGTGTTCCTTCTCTTTTTTCTTATTTCTGAACCAAGGTATTGTACCTGTGTTTCCATATAAACTGCTCTGAGTAATATATGTTAAGTTTTCAGAGACCATTTGGTCAGATTTTAATCACCTCTCCTGGGAGCTGACACCAACTTCCAGCAGCAGGTCATACAATGGAGATTAGAATAACAAAAGACATGCTGCTGTGATTCCAAAAAAAAAGGGAAAAAATAATACAAGTCTGTCTTTATCAAGCTTAAGAATGGTGTTTTGAGACTTCTTTGATGTCTCCTAGACAGAGCCCTCCTTTTGTTTGTATAAAAGCATAAATTCAATCACTTCTGCTTTTTCTTTCTCTAAAACAGAGAATGTGCCACTGCAAAGATTTTGTTTCAGATTCCTTCTTTCTTTTTGTCTTTAATGTTTTACTTAATTGCCCAATATAGAAAGCTTCTATTTTGCAAATTTGCATTGAACTAAAATTTGTATTTACACAATGTTGCATTTCCTGCCATTTTGAAATAAAAGAAATATATTTCCTTTTTTTTTCCATATAAAAGTGTTTGGGGTTTAGTTTGGATTTTTTTTTTCCTGCTCAAATTCTTTGTTTAAAGGTAAATGAGAAAAATGTCATGAAATTTATAGAAAAGCACTGGTCTAATCTCTTCCAGATTAGCATTGTCTTAGGTTATCTGTCAGCGTAATACAGATAAATTATATATTTCTCCCTTACAATTCACTATTCTTTATTATAGCCTTCCCACTACAAATCCCAAACAGATTAAAAGTTGGCTTATTTGACCTCTTTGGTAAAAGGCAACCCACTGCATAAGGATTTTCACACTACTCTCCAAAATGAACAGTTCCACATGTATAAATGCTAGCAGGAACCAACATCTCCTATTTCTTTCTCCGACCTTCAACAACCCTCTATTCTGCAGAAAAAAACCCAACAGTTTTACTAATTTATAAGCACCATGCAGACACAGGCAGCCTAGAGAGAAACCTCTTTAGCAGTTGCAAAGAAAAAAACATGAGAAAGCTTCCACAAAGAAATTCTGAGAGACCAAAAGAAAAACATAAGGGAAGAGGTCTGAAGATTGAAAATATTCCCAATACTCACTGAAAGCAGCCACTGCAAGAGCCAATGTGACAATAATGGAGACCCAGGAAACCCACAATGCCTTCTTTCTGTAGCTTTGAGCTTCATGAGGTTTTAGCCTCGTACTGCTTTCTAGTAAACCTGATAAGCAATAAGCAAAGAATGTATGAGCAATGCATTGCCCCTTTTAAAAAACCAGCTGTGTTAGTTCAGCCCTAGAAAACACATTTACATTCTATGTTACACACAGAAGCAATACAGGCTCAAAACTGCTCACATTATTAAGGTTAGGTGAATGAGGCCACCAGAAACCTGTGAGTAAGCAAGAAGAGCACACACAAGCTGTTTTGATTCCACACAGAAAGACCCACAGATGAATCCCTTAAAAAGAGCACTGCATTCCAGTTATGGAAATTCACAAATCATTATGACTTCCACCTGCACCTTTACACAAGAAATGGCTCAGTCCTCTACTCCCTCAGATTAAAACTTGTTTCAGAACTTGAGGATCCTGGGGATAATTAACATAGGAGAAAAACTTGTGCTCACCAGTCCCTGTGGAATAACCTCCCAATGCACAGGGATACACCACACATATTGATCATCAAAGGACAAGCAGGCATGCCTCAGAATCAAAGCTATCACAGCTGAAAAAGCCTCTTGAAGCATCTTGTCCCTCATCTGGGTTAAGAACACATTCCCATCTAGAACCAACTGAAGAAGCAATTCTGCCCTTGCTGCAATCAGTGCAGAAGTCTGTTGAACACAAGGAAATGCTATTGCTTTTTCTCTTTTTTGATGCTTTCAATCTGTGGCAGTCTTTTGTCCACTGATCTTAAATCACAGAGAATGCAGGTTAAACATAAATTAACGACATCCTTTGGTTTTTATTCTCTCAGTCTGAGTCTTAAGCCACTCTTAAAATGTCTTCAGAATTTTATGTATTTCCATTCTGTACATCCCATTCTGATTATTTTATGCTTAATACAACTTGACATATACATTCTTTTTTTCATCAAGTTTCAGCTCAAATCTGCTTAACTGGAGAGAAAACCTGATGGTTTTAAATTTCTTAATGAGTTACTCCAGAAGATGTGGGTGGTTCCTCTCAGATTATGAGCACTTTTCTGAGAGATTTGCCTGCCCTGAATGCATTGAACTGAGACAGAGGTTTAACAGCACAACTTTCAGTAGCTGGTCTGAGGTCTTAGACAAAGGGTGGAGAACAGGG
Organism: Corvus brachyrhynchos; assembly: GCF_000691975.1. Classification (NCBI taxonomy): domain Eukaryota; kingdom Metazoa; phylum Chordata; class Aves; order Passeriformes; family Corvidae; genus Corvus; species Corvus brachyrhynchos. The sequence goes on along the minus strand of NW_008239283.1, from coordinate 4,084,213 downwards.
ACTCTGTAAGACTCAGCACCAGATTAAAACATAAGAGTTGAAGCTGTTACTATCCTCATCTTCCCCAGTTTTCCCTCTGATGGCTATTGCCACTTTCAAGGCAGGGACATCTGATCTGGTTCTCATGAATCCACACGATGTTTAACCAAGTTTATTAACCTTTAACAGATATTAATTTCAACTGACTGTAATATACTGGCTGAAAACTGCAATGGTTTTGGAATCAATTCAGAACTGAATCAGACATCTCTGCCCTGGGGGCAGCATTGTGTCAGCAGAGGGGCAGGCATCCAGAGGTGGTGAAATTTGAGCCATCAGATTTTATTCTGCCACTTGGAGTCTGTTAAAATTACAGGTTCTAATCCTGGCATAATTGGTGGGATTCATGCTGTCTTGGAAAAATTCTTCCTGCTTTTTACACCTCAGCTACAATAAAGCACAGAGGGTTTCTTTATAGGAGTTCAGAAAGCCACTCTGAGAATTTCATGCTTGTACCGTATTTTTAGAAAATTTAAAATATTATCACACTTTGTGCTGCTGCATTCTCCCTGCTTTATGAACGGGAAAGCATCTACAAACTTGCATGGACCAGGCCCTATACAAAAATTATTATGTCTATTTCTTATTACATGCGTTATTTGTCTAATACATGAAAACTGATAGATGACAACTCCAAAAGGTTTGAGTCTTTTACTTATAGTGCTGCACAGTTATTTCTCACATGCCTGCTTTCACTTGTGTGATTTTTTTTTTTTTCCACAAATGTTTGGCCTATCTTCTGCTACTATATATAAAGATGTACAGTTTAATTGCTGTCTGGTATGAGGTAATTTAACAACACATCTTGAAACATGGGAGGGATTTCTACTAATATAACCATAGAGAAAACACATCTTCTCATGTTTTGTGTACTCACCCCTCCTGTCCCCTCCCCAAACCAAGGATTTTAAATTATGGCCCACATCTTGTTGGAATGTAAAGCAGAGGTTTTTCTCAGCCAGTTTTGGTTCTCAATATTTCAAACCTCAAATAAACATAGATCAGAATGACACATATCCGCACCTGTTTCTTTATTTAAAGACATCTTTTAATTCATGGCTACAGCTCACTAGTACCTGGGAAGTCCAACATACACAGTTGATACTTACAAATCAAGCAATATCCTAATTAAACTGAGGAATGAATAATAAGCCCCAGAGCTAGTGCAGCACTCCTGATTACTATTCACATGTCAAGCACGTGTCCAGTATGACAGAGACTGAGATCTCTATAAAACTCAACCACTTCTGCCGTGTGTGTGTGTGTGTGCGCGTGTGTGTTCCTCTGTCTCTCAAAATGGCTGGCATATTCTGGCTGTCAGCGATGTGATCCCCTCCTTCCTGAAATAATTCAAATACATCCTCTGTATTCAAAATTTTCACCCCCAAGAAAGATCATAAAATTGTTATGAGTGTCCTGGGGCCAGCATGGAAAAATACAAACTCATTCACATGACTACCAAGCCCGTAGAACAAAAATTATTTAGGAGAAAAGACAGCTCATTAATTTACACACAAGAACAAAAGTCACAAGGTAAACCTCCATATTTTTTTCACTGACCATAAGAAAGCAAGTTTTAAGCATCCACAGGAGGATGAAAGTTAATCTTTCATCTGCTACAGAATGTTTTGCACTGCTACAAAAATAAAAAGCTAGCATCTACAAATGGAATTCCTCCGCCCTGAAATTAACATACTGAGTAATTTTATTGTCAATAATTTATTTAACACATGGATATCCTTAAGGTTTAGAAAACATGATGAACTGGCTAAATCCACTGGATTTTTAATTTATCTTTCAGTATCTTCACATATTAACAGATTTTCTTCCCATAAAAAAATCAGAAGGAGAAAAAAACCTGCCTAACAGTTGCAGAACACAAGCTTGGCATATTTGTGAAGTGATTCTAGGATATTCTTTACCATATGCTGACTTACCAGAAGTACTTTTCTGTTTGGCTAAGGGATCATTTTAAAATGTCAAGTTAGAAATTGTGGAAGAGACAAGGCTAATAAAAAAACCTGTTCACCTAAGGATGTTAATTTAGGGATCCCATCCACAAAATTATCACTTATTTTGGATCTGGCTCTTAAAGAGCAAATATCTTATTCCAAAATTTAGGGTTAGCATTTATTTTTAGCAAACATGGAAGCATCATCTCTGTAACTGCATCTGGTGTGATTCATTGGAAAGGACTGTAGGCAAAAGTACAATCTAAAAGGACAGACTGTTAACATTTTCAACGGGGACAACCTGCAAAAAGCATACCAGATTTCCCTCTACAATGACTGGGAATTATCCTGGTATAGATGGAATCAGTAACTGCAGGACAGGCTAAAAGAAAGGCACTGCAAGGGCCATAGAAAGAGCATGAAGGTAAGGAAGAAAAGAAAATCAGCAGCTTTAGCTTCATCTCCCTCATAGAAAGAGATAGGTTAGGTACAATAGACACTATCTTTGGAATTACCCTTAATGCCAAAAGGGACAGCTTTCACCTTTATCTCTGTCATACTGGGCACGAATTTAAAATTTCTGTAATCAAACTTCTGTGTTTGAACAACAATGAAAATTCCTCACTCATTTAAAAGAGAGCTGAAGCCTCAGATTGCCGTCAGGCAGGCACAGTGCCTGTCCTCAGCCACTGGCAGTGACAGTGAGGGTACCCCTTGAATAAGAGGTGTCCCCTGCCCCAACACAACTGGAACCTGTGAGAAAGGTGGTGAATGCTCTTCCCCCCACTTCTCTACTTTGTGTCTACTATTTGTGAGCAGGCACAGGTTTTGGGAAGCTGGGCAAAGAACAGGAGATAGAGGAGAGTACATGCAAAGAGGTTATGTGGATGAAGACCGAGAGCACAAAAGGGACTCCTGGATGCTGAAAACAAAATGGAAAAGGAAGAAAAGGCAACAGGGAGGCTAAGGGAAATCAGTACATGAAATTAAAAGATGGAGACAAATTGCGTGGAAGAGGAGCCTGGAGGCGTTGTGGAGGACAGGGCAGTGGGGAGGGTTAAAATGGCAGCTGCCTTTGTGGGCGGCAGGTGAGCGAGTGCCTCACACACCCTGAACAGATGTCCGAAATGGATGTGCTTCGCACTAAAGCGTATGGCGGTTTGGAAGCAGGCAGCTTTCCATTCCTGGTCAGGTATTTAAGTAAAAAACAACAACAACAAA